>NC_135493.1:107789307-107846807 GCF_052094955.1 Ictidomys tridecemlineatus
AAGTTTTCTCTTGTGGACTCCTTCCTCTGAAGTTGTTGGACAGAGTCCTCAGTTCTTCACCATGTGGTAACTCACAATATGGCAGCTGGTTTTCCTCAGAGTGAGTAAGCAAGACAACCCAAGAAAGTGCTTAAGACATAAATTGCAATCTTTTGTAACTTAATCTTGGAAGTGATATTGCATTCCTTTTGTTGTATTCTACTTGTTAGAAGAGAGCTATTGGGTCCAACTCATACTCAAAAGAAAGGAACTACTGCATAAGTGAATGTCAAGGGGCAGAAACTATTAGGTACCATTGTAGAAAATGGCTATCAAGGAGGGCCACTTTTTGGGAAAGAGCTCATTAACTTAGTGTGATATGCCTAAGACACAGGGAAAGCTAAGGCCTTAATAAATCTGAGAGAAAGCAAAAAAGGGATGCCAAAGGCAGATTTTTAAATGACTGCTTATCATCAAATCCATTCTCCAAGGAAAATCTATTAAGGAAAATTCTGTACCAGATACATTTTTTTTGGCTGCACTGGATACAATGTTTGTATAAAATGGATATGGTTTGGAATCTGACTCATCAGATACAATCTAAATATTAAAGCAGGGGCTGGGGGTGTAGCTCAGTGGTAGAGAGTGTGCTTAGCATGTTTAAGGCCTGGATTCAATCCCCAGCACCTAAATAGATATTAAAGCAATCCAGCTATTTAGAGAACCAATCACAAAGTCTGAAATACCAGTGTTTTCAGGGTATAAGGGTTAGTGCCCTTTACCTTCTTGAATTATATGAAGTGATAAACTGTACTCTCTCTGGGATGAGCCAGTGTAATTTTGTCTCTTGGAATCCTGAGGACTATGGTGTATTACATTCCAGGATATATCAGTGACACTCTGTAACTAGAATTTTCCATCAGCTTAATCAGAATTGATCATATATCTTGAAACTTTAACTGGTAGATCACCAAAATAGCTGCTGTCCCTTCTTTTCAACTCTTTTCCCTGATCAAAGATTTAAGGACTATCCAAGGGAAGTAAGGGGTGCCAATGCTCTACCATATTTAGCTATTTTAACATGGTTTCCCTTTTCTACCATGATTAATATCAAGGTTCTGAGGAAACTAATAGTCATAAGAAAGAAATACTTACTTGAAAATGGCTGGAGACTTTTGTCAGACTATGTGGCCTAAGTGAAGCCATTAATAAATATAAGCTTAACTGAATTCAAATTCTCCTAAGATTTAGCCAAATTTGGGAAGATTGAAATAAAAACGACTGGAAAAAGAGGCTTTCTCTAGAAAGACATGGTCCCTTTAGGGTTCTTCTTTATAAGGGTGGCCAAGCACTGATCACATTGAGTGATTCTCAAAGGATGGGTTACTTGCTAGAAGAAGTAAACAGATATTTAATTATCTTATGTTTTGTATCATTCATTATTATAGATCAAGGGTTAGTAAACCATGGCCTGAAGGCCAAATCTAGCCTGCTGTTATTTTGTCAATAAAGTTTTAGTGGAATATAACCATGCCCATTTGTGTCTGTATTGCCTATAGTTACAGTGTTGAAGTTGAACAGATTCAACTACTACTCAAAACTAGAAATTTTGCTATCTGACCCTTTACAGAAAAAAGTCTGTCAACTTCTGGTACTGAGGGTACAAAAGATGTACATCATAGCTGGGTGGGGTAGCACAGTCCTGTAATCCCAGCTGCTCAGGAGGCTGAGGTGGGAAGATCAGTTGAGCCCACAAGTTTGAGGTCAAAACAAAATAATACTCCCCAAATCAAAAGATAGATATTATTTTATCCTCACAACAATCCCATAAGTTAAATAGAAGAAGCACCATACCTATGAGAAAGACAGACCAGAAAGGCTTTTTCAGCAATGCCTCACATCTAGCTTATGCTCTTTTCTGTAAATTCTCTTTATAAAGGGGCACAAAGAGAAACTCTTATTCTCCTACCCCCCAGCCTACGTGATTTATCTTAAAAATTGTCAAAGGTCTCCTAAGCGTACTCATAACAAGATTTTCTTCCTTTGACTCAAGCAACTTAAAGTCTTCAGTTAGTGTTGATATAGGATGCTGGACTAAATTTACTCATCTTTTGTGTGTGTTAAATGTTGATGCTAGACCATGTAAGACAAAATGTTCTATTTTATATGTGCTTAAATTTGCTCTCATAAAAATCTGAATCATTGTTTTGGGATTTTTTTCCTTTGGCTCTTCTTAGATGAAATGTAAATGAAAATGGAGAAGATGGGAAGAGCACATTAGCAAATGTCCTAGTGTACATCCCAGAGTCTTCCCAAAGAAATGTGTAATCTTGTGGTAACACTCAAGAAAAACCTGAGTTGGGGTTGTGGCTCAGTGGTAGAGTGCTTGCCTGGCATATGTGAGGCACTGGGTTCAAAAAGTAAAACATTAAAAATAAAAAACTTAAGAGAAACCCTTATGTGCTATTTAGAAAAAAACGCTTCTATCAGGGCATTCTTTTGAGAGAACCTGTTAGTACCTAGAGAAACTTGCTATCTCATTTTCCATGTTTAAAATGTACATTTTTAACTGACAAGAAAGAATTCCCATACTGCCCTGCATAATTTTCAATATCATAATCCTCTAAGTGTGTGTGTATTTTTTCTTTTTGGTGCTGGGGATGGAACCCAGGGCTTCATGCATGCTAGGCAAGCACTCTACCATTGAGCTATACCTCCAGCCAATAAACTTTTAAATGTTTATTCCAAAAGTAATTATCAAATAGGCCTTGTTGATTTGCAAATTGTTGCTATCTATTTAAAGCTATATCACATTTATGACTCAACAATTAAAAAAGGAAAGCCATGTGTATCTTACAGTTCTTGTTTAAATCACTGAATTCTCTCAGGCTTATGACCTTGTTTGGCAGCCTCTAGGCCCTCATTTTGCAGATGGAAGCAGGGAGCTTCAGGAGAGGCAAGTAGTAGAGGACAGGAGAGAATGCCTAAAGTGTAATCTCACAGAAGAAGCAGATGTTCCTGATGCTTGGTAGCTCATGCCTGTAATCCCAGTAGCTCAGGAGGTGGAGGCAGGAGGATTACAAGTTCAAGGCCAAGCCTCAGCAATTTAGTGAGACTGTGTCTTAAAATTAAAACAAACAAACAAACAACAACAAAACACATAACAAAAAAGGGCTGGAGATGTGGCTCAGTGAGTGCTTAAGCATTCCTGAGTTCAATCCCTGGTACCAAAAAAAAAAAAAAAAAATCACAAATGCAAAAAAAAGAAAGGCTTTTTCTAATTGCTATCATACATGCATGACTACATGAAGTATTATTCTTTCCCTAAAACAATAGGACCATCTACATAGTGGATTCATGTAGACAACACTAGTGAACAGGGTTGTTATGAATACTGACTGCATCATTATTGTAGCTTTTTCTTGCATGCTTTATCCAAACTTAAAATGCTCTTTAACTAATATCCTCATATCTATCACCAAATGACCATCTTGTTTGCTGTGTTTGGCTTCTCTACTTGTTCATTCAACAAGTATTTATTGACTACTGACTGGGGTTTCAAGTAGAATTTGGGATGGGGAAGGGGAGGAATAATTAAAAAAATAAAGATAAGTAAATGCTCTACAATTTGATGTACACACAGAAGCATGAATTATTCATTCATTTGACAATTATTTGCTGAGTGAATACTGTATTTCAGATACTGTTCTAAGTCCCAGGGATATAGCAATAGACAAAACAGACAAAACTGCTTGCCTTCATGAGGCTTAGGGTCTGATATTACTATAGATATGATTAACATTAGGAGAAAAATCCATTAGAGACAATGTAAAAGAACATACACTCTTTAGAAGAAAGGCAGAAGAATGGCTGAAGTCTGAGTTTCTTTTATTATTACTGCAATACAGCAAATAGATTACAACTCAATTATTTTGAGAACAGATTATAGCCTATTTATGTAATTTTTAAAGTCTAAATAAATTTGGAGGAAATGAATCAGGCTTGAAGTATGGTGTTACTGCTACCCTCAAAATAGCCTATCTATTGGCCTTGAATTTTAAAATATGTCTCACTCCAAAATACATCAAATACAACATACAGCTGCCATCTGTCCTATAGTCATAGTAGGCGTCCCTTTCATTCACAAGTGGAGCCAGCAAAGGGGGGAGGGACTTGAGATGGAGAGAGGATAAATTCCACTTGTGCTATTAAAAAAAAAATAGAACAGTGAACCCAGTGGTTGAAAAGTGAAGATAAAAAGAAGAAAACAGTAATCTTGCTATAGAAACCAGAGAATTACGTTCTTGCTCTCCCCCTACTTTTTTTTTTTTTTTTGCTTTCACACTGTACAAACTCTAGCACCCTGAACAACTCACTCTCCTGCTATTTCCAGCACTTTAAAGAAACTTTTCAACATTTCTGCTTGACACATTTTTTCAACAGGGAGGTGAAGACAATAAGTAAACAGGTAGTGAAGGGCTATTTAGAGAGCTGGTCAGTCACAGTAATAATAAAGGGAAAACCCCCACCTGAACAGAACATCCATCCTATGTGCGGCAGCCACAGACGGCACATGACCTCTGACAAACAGTTTTCAGAGTAATTTTAATGCTACTCTGGATTTAACTTGACTAACTGGTAGCAATTGAGCACATCTTTTTTTCTTTCTTTTTTTTTTTTGTGGCAGCAGTTATCTAAAATGCTACAATAACAGCATCAAAAGTAGAATGGTGGAAGATTGGTTTTCCATTGTGCTGCTGAACTGGCATAATGCCCACTTTAAAAGCAATTCGCTGCTCATCACTGAAATCTGGCAGACACGACACTAAATGCCTTGAGGGAAAAAAAGGGACTTGAGAAGGGGGAACCCACTTCAACCACCACCAAAGGGGGAAAGAAAGAGCGCCACAGATGAGGAATCTGGGTGAGAAGAGAAAATTGCCAAATAAAAAGTTTAGCATTGCATGCAGACTCCCAACAGGCTGTACTTAATTTGCTAGAAGATGATTTTGTCTACAGGTCTGCATTAGTAACAGCAGAACAAAACAAAATCAAAATATATATTTATGTCTGTCTATTGTTCTGATGAAGCAAAAACCCAACGAGTTCCATCAATCATTTGTCAAACATGTCTTCCCCGTTTTATTTACCACCAAATATAATGAGTAAATATGTGATAATAAAACTCTTCTTTTTATATGGACATATACAATTTTTCCTCCTGCTAAATACAGGTAATGATTTAGGAAGCTTTCAAAATGTCTTTTTACTGTCAATAAAACTAATTCTATTCCCATTTTCATGTGAAAAAAAAGGCTTTACAAATGAAAATTCAAATTAAAATTCTGATTATAGTGTAGTGTGACAACACCTGTATTTATAATTTTACTGTCAGCTAGCTTGTACTGTTTAACAATAGCTCGAAGTAGAAAAGTAATTGGAATTTGTCTGTAACATGCCAGATGACGGCATTGGGAGCTTTGCTACGCTACAGCAAATTTGGTTTGATGGCAAAATAACCTCAAAGAGATTTCTACAAATCAAAGTTTACTGGGGTTGGAGGGAGGAAAGTCTTGCAGGTATTGGACCCCTTCTTGGATTTGAGGAATCCAAGCATTTGCATCTGATGAGTAAAGACTGTTCTGATCCTGACTCGTGCTTCTATCATCTACCCTGCAGCCTCTCACACAACACAGATGTAATTTAGTTTCTAGAGTTACTCTAGAAAAACAAAGATCTAGGTAAATAAACAACAACAATGCCCTGTTGTTTCTAAACAAACCAATGAGTAAATTAGCTATAAACTTAGCAGAATTGGGTGGGATGAGAGATGCATCAAGGGAAGGGAAACATCTTTGGGGCCTGAAGAGTACAGACATGGGGTGGGGTGGGGTGAGACCTTGTTGAAAATAAAGAACAGGATGCCTACCTTTTACCAAAGGTGGCACAGTTAGGAACACTGAAGATGTTTATTGTATACATTCATTTTCAATAACCACTGATAAATAATATAGGTACTCACACAGATACCTAGGATTTGCTATTTATCAAAAGATTAAGAGAAAACTTACACATCCCACTTACACTTTTACTGGAGCAATATGGAGAAAAAATTATTTAAAGCAGTGTTCTGCTGTCAACTTGAATCTTTCAAAACTTATAAACACATGCTAATCTCCACACACAACTTGCCTTACTCTAGTCTACAAGTGAAAAGCCCATCTTTTTCATTATCCTAAAGATGTAAAAAAAAGAAGCCACATACAAAAGAAAAACAGAATGACAGTGATGTTTTAGTTTACACTAGATATGGCAACACACACAAACTGTCAAAACTATGGAATGAAAAAAGCTGTTATCAAGCAACTGTCAAGAGAGTCCTCTGAGATTTGGAAATCTTGTGTTTATTGTAACTACTGCACATTACACAAAGAAAGAAACATCCCTCTTCTCGCTCTTGCTGTTAAATATCATGCAAGAGAACACAGGCTTCTCCCTTAGTATTTAGATTAATTTTTCTTCCTCGTGTGTAATTCTGTGTTTGACAAAGCTGCTCCCCTCCTCCTAGGTTTTTTACAGTATGGTCATAGTTCAGAGAGAAACTTGAGGTTACATCAAACATTTTTTTCATTTTGAAAACCATCTCTGCCTCATTTCATGTTGTTAACTGGTTGTCTATCCCACAAGAGTGGAATCTGTTAACATCAAAATGCAGAGTCTTCACCTGAATGATTTTTCTGATTTAGTTCTACAAAGAGAAGCACAGAGTTGAAAAGACACAGACACTTACCATAAAATGATTTTAATTTGTGATTCTCTCTTTCTATCTCCCTATTAATGGATACAACAGAGAAACCCAAATCCCTAAAGGGAAATTACCATCTTATAAGGAGATGAAATGGAAAAATACAGGGTCTAAATCCCTTCTATGATGCATGATATTAATGATGTGCAGGTTTCTTCCCCATCCCAAACTCAAGGGGCCAAATGTCCCTTGTAACCTCACTGGAATCTGTACATTTCATTATATGTGCCAAAGTGGCCTTTTCACGTAACCACAGAGGCAGCACCATTCACAGTCCAACTCTTTAATTCCTGCTCCGAGGCCCACGGGATCCTGCTTGGCCAATTGCAGGGCATCACCTCATGGATAATGGCAGCAGCTGCCCCTTGATTAATGTAAGTGAAAACACTCTTCAGGTGTTTTCATTTTTACTTTTCATCATTCTTCTAGATGCAGAATATGTGCCTTCTGACATTTCTCAGGATGGGGGAAAAAGTGGACAGCAGAACCCTTATTATAAGCATAACTGCCTAGATTCACATGAACCATGGGTCAAATCAAATCACAAAATACATTTTTGTAAAAAAAAATGGTTAGGAACACATGGGCTGCTGACAGAACAATAGTTATAATTCCAGATCACAGAGATTCCACTGAATTTACTTTTGTACATTTTGCTGGCATCCTTCCCTGTTTGGAGAACTAATAACTTCAACACATGATCGATGGATATGTCGTGGCCATCTCGGTGATGTAGAAAAGAAATAGTCAACATGTCTCCAGTGGATCTTGGCTCTAAATAGGTTATAATGGTTACTCAACGATTAGAACATACTTATTTTAGGTTTCAGTGACCTGGTATGACTCAGTCAGCAATGGATAGGTCGAATTTTAACCTGAGGTAAAAATGGTTTAACAGCAATGTCAATTTTATAAATGAATATGACTGAATAGTAAAGAAAATCTAAGCTCTAAGACACTTATGTAATCTTTTGTAATTTTAATAACCAGTGAATTATTATTAATTTTTAATAATAAACATTAAAAGAGGAACACTCATGTGCTTTATCACTTGCATTTCTTAATCCTATTTTAGGGTATGTAGCCAATTTACATTCTTTTTGTGATATTAAAATCATTTTTCAATGCAATTATTATAATACCAACCAGTTTCTGCTAATAAAATTTTATTTGAAGTAAATAGAAATTTTGCCTCTTGGTTTAAAGACATTTCACCAAGTTTTATGTGGAAAAAAGAACCATATGTGTTTGAAGTTATGAAAAATGGACCACTGAAGAAGTTTAGAGGATCTATAACAAAAATGGGAACATTATATATACACAATTTACAAATCAGGAGCATTGCACATGTAGTAGTTAAGCTTAAAATGTTATCTAGAGCCAGACTGTTTGGATTTAATTACTGACTCTGCCATTAACTTGCTGTGTTACCTTGAGCAGTTTTCTTAACCTCTTTATATTTTTAATTACTCATCTGTAATGTAGGGACAATAAAAAGTTTCAAATTCATAGGGTTGTTGTGAGAATAAACAAGTTAAAATATGGAACATGCTTAGAATAGTGTTTAGGTTTAGTGTCCAACAAATGTTAACTATTAGTATGACCATACTTTTTATAGTTTGAATCATGGGTCTCATCTAGAATTTCACCAAAAAGAAAAAAAAATCCTGTCAGATTTAACCTGGGTGAAATCTGAGTAATGTGTGAATAAAGACCCTTGCAAACCTCGTATATAAAAATTTTGAGGACTTTGGATTTCATGAACATTCAGATGATAATACAAACAGCCTACAATGAAAATCTCCTATTTCTGTTTAAAGACGGCACACTAAACATATATAGTTAGCTTTGAAAATGCTTAAATTCTCACTAAAATTATAGTAAGGGTTTATTTTAAGGCATAATGAACTCTAAGGAAGAAGGAGGAGAGGAAACTTACCTAACAAATCTTAGCAGAATTCCAGGGTGGGGTTGTGGCTCAGTAGTAGAGTGCTAGCCTAGCATGCATGAGACACTGGGTTTGATCCTCAGCATCACATAAATATAAAGATATTTGTGTTCACCCCAAACTAAAACATAAATATTAAAAAAAATCTTAGCAGAATTCCAAGCTGGCAGTGTGGAGAGCTGAAAGGGGACCTGGTTTACTCCACAGAACTCCTCAGGGTACCCCAAGCAATCTCCAACAGTATGGGCCAAGACTGGTTGGAAGTACACTTAAGAAACAGATCTGCTCCTCCATTCTGGTGAAAGGCTTATACTCTACTGAGGGTCTCTGAGCTGAGGGGCAAGCAGGCACATTGTGCCAAGACTGGGTGTGGACACCAGAGCTCCCTACCCCCTGATGCTGGCAACAAGCTAATCTTCTCTAGGGAGGAGATGGGAAGACCTTTTCTGAGTATTCTGACAAGTCTATGAGAAAAGACCTCAAGTTACTAACAGGTTATATCCACGAAAAAAGAACTTTTTAGGAATAATAAAATGTTCTTAGAAATTAAAGGCGTTAGCTGGGTGCAGTGGTGCATAATTATAATCCCAGTGGCTCGGGAGGCTAAGGCTAGAAGATCACAAGTTCAAGGCCAGCCTAGGTAACTTAGTGAGCACAGTCTCAAAATAAAATATAAAAATAGTGGGGGTTATAGCTCAGAGGTAGATGGCTCCTGGTTCAATCCCCATTACTGCATATACACACAAAGAAATTGAAGGCATTAATAGAAATTTAAAAAATAATAATTGGAAGGGAGGAAATAAAAGAAGTTCAAAACATTTTCAAGAACTAGAATGCCTAACTTTCTAGATGTAAAGAGCTCACCAAGTAGACAGCATCATGAATGAAAACTGTCTCTGACAAAACACACCATCATGAATGTATCCATGCACTGGGTGCAAAGGAAATCCTAACACACTTCTAAAATGGAAAAACTAATGTAAGAAGGTTATTCATATAAAGGATTAGGAATCAGAAAAGCTTTTAACTATACATCAGCAACACTAGAAAAGATCACAGAACAATATTTCCAAAATTATGAGGAATGTTGAGTTTCAGTTTAGAATGCTATATCTATTCATTAGGTATGAGGTGGATTAAGGACAATTTAAGACAAGTAAGGTCTCAAAAAAATCATATTATGTCCTCTATCTCAGGAAACTAATGGAAGATGTCCTTTACCTGTCCTCCAAACAGGGACAGTAAACAAAAAAGGCACATAGTCTCTGTCTCTGTAAAAGAGGCTGACAACAGTGGCATTGGAACTTGCTTATTTCAGAAATAAATGATATGTGAAGGCAGTCCCCAGATGATGGTAAAGTAAGATCTTCAGGTTAACTCTGCATCAGGCCACATGGGCCATCAGTCCAGAATATCCAATATGTGTGAAGTGGTTGAAAGCCAAATTTAGAAAAGCAGGGAAAGAGCTGGTATGTATCAACACTGCTAATCTGCCAGAATCATGTGACATCTGCCTGACAAGCATGGAGGTGAGGTGGGAAACGCACCATGTTTGGTGGGATGTGGGTAGGGAGCAAAGGCAGCCTTTATAGGAAATAACAGGATGATACACTGTGTGCCTGTTATTTAGAGATAAAGAGGGGAATACTAAAAAAGACAGTGGAAGGAGTTACAAGTGGTTGTTTTAAGGACAAGGAAAAGGGACTGCTTTTTGTAACAAGCCTACTCAACTTTTTATACTTTAAATTATGTGCAGGTGTAACTGATAACAATTTCTTTAAAAAAAATCAACCAATCAACAAGTCTCCCACCTACCCCATTTTAAAAGAAGCAATCATCTTTGTCCATTTCTGTTTATACAGGAAATATTTGGGCAGCTTTAGTGGCTTATAAAAGTGACAGAAACACTTTGGCTGTCTAGCTAGCATTCTTGGGGTCACTGGGCTTTGTGAAGAAGGCTGGTGTTTGTGAATTATGAAAACTTTTATTCATTGGCATTGGGGATTGAACCCAGGGGTGCTTTACCACTGAGCCATATCCCCAATCCTTACTTTTTATTTGGAGACAGGGTGTCCCTAAGTTGCTTAGGGCCTCACTAAATTGACAAGGCTAGTCTCAAACTTGCAATCCTCCTGCCTCAGCCTCCTGAGTTGCTGGGATTACAGGTGTGCACCACCATACCCAGCTCCAAAAAGCATGCTAGGTCAGTGCTCCACCACTGAGCAACACCCTCAGTCTAATTACAAACTTTTAAAGGTAACTTTTATATATTATAGGGTGTTGAATTCTTTTGAAAACTGGGCATGTTCATTATGAAACTTTATTGTGATGAACTGAGGTTGTGGCTTTGTGTATAGGGGAGGGCAGGGGAGAGGCTGATAAGAGTGGCAATGGAACATGCTTTCTTAAAACACTCCCTGATTTCAGTTTGCTTTGGAGCCACATTGCCTTCCCCAAATGGCCAAGGGATGCTTTTCTGGGTGACTCTCTAGGACAGAGTTTCTGAAGGGGTTTTATGCAAAGGATCCCTGTGGCAGTCTTTATACTAAAGCCCATGGACCTGATCTAGAAGATATATATGTATTTATTGTGGTGATGAGAACCAAACCCAGGGTCTCATGCATGCTATGCAGGTGCTTCACCAGAGAGCTACAATCCTAGCTTTCAAAAGTGTTTTTAAATAGGTGAAATAAAA
Source organism: Ictidomys tridecemlineatus (assembly GCF_052094955.1). NCBI lineage: Eukaryota > Metazoa > Chordata > Mammalia > Rodentia > Sciuridae > Ictidomys > Ictidomys tridecemlineatus. Next base: position 107,800,735 of record NC_135493.1, read on the forward strand.
TACACAAGACTGCAAAGTGTTTATCCAGGAAATATTTGGGCAGCTTTAGTGGCTTGTAAAAGTGACAGGAACACTTTGGCTATCTATCTAGCATTCTTGGGGTCACTGGGCTTTGTGAAGAAGGCTGGTGCTTATTATGTGAATTATGAAAACTTTTGTCATCATTCATTCATTGGCATTGGGAATTGAACCCAGGGGTGCTTTACCACTGAGCCACATCCCCAGCCCTTACTTTTTATTTGGAGACAGGGTGTTTCAGGAATTATATATATTCAGTATAATGCAATTATACTGAAATATTCATCACAGTATTAAAAGAACATATTTGTAGTATAGTAATATATGTTCTTATTAAGGGATTACAGATAAGATCTAGCATCACAGCTACTGAAATTTCAAAGGAATACGAGTAAAAGTAGTTTTTTAGATATCTGCAATAACTGTCATGTGATCTGAAAATATCCTTGAGTTGGTGACAAAGTCATACATATTGCCAGTACCAAGGTAGTTAGAAACCTCCATCCATATTTGAAGGGAATGCTAAATTCCAGGTAGAGATTAATGAAAATAAAGATGTAACTTTTTCTCTATTCTGGTTCACAGACCCCCTAGTTCTAGAGCAATAGTTCTCAAAGTGTGGGCCTGGACTTCTGGGGAGAACATGAGTCCCTTTCATTGTTCTCGAGATCAAAACTTTTAAAAAATTATATTGAGATGCTACTGGCCTTTTTCACTCTCATTCTCTCATAAGCCTACAGTGGAGTCTGCAGAGGCTACGTGTTATGTACTGTTGCCATAGACTAAATGCAGAAGTAGAAGGGAAATCAGCTGCCTTCTCTTAAGCCAAAGATGAAAAGATTTGCAAAAATGTACAATGCCACTCTCCTCACCATTTTTTTTCCTGGTTTAGGAAACAGATTTATTTCTCATAAAACAGGTTTCTATATTAACATGTAATGAGTTTATTATTATTTTAAAGTGAATTTAATAAACCTCTGCTCCACAGCAATATAACACAGCTGGCTTTTAATAAATTCGTTTTGCAAAGATCAAGAGGCTTCTTTCATTGTACCTAGAAAAATCATTGTTATGTTTACTGTTACTGGTGTCCTTTGACTTAATGAAATACTGTCTAGGATATCCTCAGCTTTGGCAGAGGGGCCCCAAGCCCTCTTCACCAGCTTACACTAGTCCAAAAAGAGCATTTTTCTACCTGCTAACTTTGGGCCAGTTACTTTCTTATTGTGGAGCTGCCCTGTGTCCACTGTAGATATATTCACTAGAGTCCAGTAACAGCCTTCATGCTGCCTGTAGTTGGGACAAAAATGTGCATAGACTTTGCCAAATGTCCCCTGGAGAACAAAATCATCCTGGTTGACAATCACTGCCCTCCATGTACTTATACAGGATGATCATTCCTCTGTTAGAAAACTCACTTTTCACATGTACCAAATAAATACCAGGAGTCTTCTCTGGGGTAAGATTTTTCCTGTTATGGAATTCATGAGTAACTTTTTTTTTAAAGTGAGGATTAAACCCAGGGTGTTTTACCACCAAATTATAGCCCCAGACATTTTATAATTTTTTTTTTGACAGGATCTTGCTAAGTTGCTGAGATTGGCCTCAAACTTGTCAACCTCCTATTTCAGCCTCCCAAGTCACTGGGATTTTAGGAGTGCACCACTACCCCTGGCTGAGTGACTACTTTTAAAAATAAAATACTGGCTCTCCTGGGGATTTACTAAGAAAAAAGAAAACCAGAATAGTGATGCACAATAAGCTATCCAAGAGGATTTGTGCCTGTAGGGGGGAAAAACAGTTTAAATGCTGAATTCATGATGTCATTGCTCTGAACAAGGGCTACGAACTGGAGGTATACCCCACAAGAGGGAATAATAACCTAATTGGGGCAAAAGGTTCTAATGAGGAAAGTCGAACATGCAGGTTTGCTTTTGGTCAGCTATAGCAGCCATTACAATGCAGATGGTTACCCAATAAAGATGGTGATTCCCAGGGAGGCCTTCTGACTGAGAGAGATCATGGAGAATTCAGCTGAAAATAAGAGGGGAGACACTGACTGCCTTTTTTTTTTTTTTTTTTGTGTGTGTGTAGTGTTGGCGATTGAACCCAGGGCCTTGTGCATACGAGGCAAATACTCTACCAACTGAGCTCTATCTCCAGCCCCCAAGACTGCCTGCCTATTTAGAGAATGACTACATTGTAGACAAGTGGAAAAGGCTGGAGAAGAAGCAGGTTCCTGCACACTCTATACGTGGGTAACTCTGGGAAGAGGGAGAACCCACTGGAGAAGCACCATGACAAAGGTCAAGAAAGGACCGGTTGACTGCGGTAGTTCTAGTGTGGACAACCTAGGAGGCTCAGACCCAGGTACAAAACTTGGAAGAAGTTTCTTAATGTGATCATGGATTCCATCAGACCTGCCAACAGACCTTACTTATACTTATTTCAGGCAAAAATCTAAGCTTCTTTGTCTATGAGTCCCTTCTCTAACATCCAGGCCAGAACTGTCTAATGGAAGGAAAATAGATCAGGAACTGGGTGCTTTGTCAATTATACCAGCTAATTATCACCAGGTATGATAACTATTGATGAAAAAAGCAGGAGTCATCCTGTAAGCTTGCTGGCTTTTATAAATTTCTTGGCTTCTTAGAAAAGGTCATTGATAAAACACTCTCATCTTGTCAGAAATGAGGCAGAATGGGATCAATCCAGTCATTGGTTTGATAAGCAGAGTAATCTATACATCTGTGGCAGCTCAGTCTGTGAAAAACCCTTTCTGAACTGTTGTTTTCCTTCCTCATCCACATAGTAAGTCCCAAGCAATTATTTTATACAAGGTGATGCTGCTAGCCTTTCTCAGGGATTCAGAACTGGAATGGAGAACAAGAAAAAAGTCCTTTTTCAGTTCTGGTTGCTGGCCTTACATAACAAATAAATTTGGGAACTGCAGGATGAGCATATTCTGTTCAATGTGCGCCCCTGCCCCCACCCTAAAGCAGAGAAAGTCCTTCTACCACAAGGTAGAAAGGGAACAATGAGCTAATGTGTAAAAGAGGAGCTGAGATTGGAGATGAAAATGAGGCCAGATGGCTGCCCAGACCCTGAGGTCAGCTTCATTCCCAGTCCTGGGTTCCGAGAGTCCTTGGATCCTTAAGATGAAGTCTTTCCCACTCAGGATCATTTCTGATATGTTTATCTAAAACTCCAAGTACAGTGGTGGTCCACCAAAACCAGATAATCAGAAAGAGGTAGGAGAGAAAGGTAAAGAGGTCAGAAAATTCATCAGTATTCTTATTGTAGATATGACACCCACTCACAATTTTCCTTAAATTCTTCCAAATATTTTAATCACATTTTAAAGTTCTAGCAACTTCAAAAATTAAACCCTTCACAATGGGTTTCCTTTTTCATGAAATCTCTCCTCTAATTACCTTTTCAAATTCTGAATACTAGCCAGGCATGGTGGTGCACACCTATAATCCCAGTGGCTCAGGAGGCTGAAGCAGGAGGATGGTGAGTTCAAAGCAAGCCTTAGCAACTTAGCAACTCAGTGAGACCCTGACTCTAAATAAAATGCAAAATAGGGCTGGGGATGTAGCTCAGTAGTTGAGCACCCCTGGGTTCAATCCTCAATACAAAAAAAAAAAAAAATCCTGAACACTACGTTGGTCCACATAGTAGCAAGGTGAAGTAGTAATACTAAAGGCAGGGAAAGAAATTCATCCTTTATATTTTCTAAGTCATACTAGTAAAAGCTTAAGGTAATCAAAATTTTGATTTACTGACAATGATAGTGCTTATATGATTATGATTAGTAACTGCAAACCTGCCATTCTATCCTCACATTGCTTAATGTATATCTATCTTCGTGTGTGTGTGTGTGTGTGTGTGTGTAGGGATTAAAAACAGATTCACAAGTGCTGGGCAGGGTGTAGGTTGGTAATACTGCCATGATGAATTCAATAACTGGTGAAAGACAGTAGGAGGCAAAGAATGCTCCTGAAACCTACCCATGCTATGATTTGTTATTTAGTACTAGCTACATGACACTCACTGTTGTATCTCATTGGAAGTGATAAAACCACCAATATGAATATACTCTAGTAGAGGTTGAGTACATTTGCTCATCAAAAGAAGTCAAATCCCCATTTGTAACTTCAATGAGCAGGAGGTAAGAGATGGACAAACTGGTTTCATTCACTGACACTTGAGTATACAGGACAGTTGGTTATAAATGTGTCAGGTGTGAGGGGTGTCCCTGGTTTCACAGGATTCAGAGCAGAGACTCTTCTAAAACTGTGGGGTATCACACAACACAGAGGCTCAAGATTAATCAGACTCATCAAAGTTTTCACATATTAACCCTAATCTAGTGGCGTCTATCTAATAACCCTTTGCCCATGACCAGGAAAGATATGTGTTGAAATCATAGGACAGCCACCAAGGATCATGGACCTCTGGACTAATTTATGCATATATCACTTTGTGTGTTGATGGCACCCTAAATGCATGTGTTACATTAATTATGGAAAAATATGAATAACTCGTGAAAACTGAAAGGAGATCAGGAGAAGAAAGGGACTAAGGGAAGGAGGAAGAGAGGGAAGGAGAAACACTGGGGAGTGATACTGGCCAAATTATATTGTTATATTGTGTGCATGTATGAATACATTAATAACAAATCTCACCTATAATGCACCAATCCAAATACAGAAAAAATAAATAAATGGATAATACTTCTGTGTATTTTTATTTTTAAGTATCTAAAAGAAAGATCCTTAGATTTATTAATATTAACTGGTTAGGTGGCCACTGGTTCTACTTCACTTGGTCTTAATGTATGAATTATGGATTTGGAGAGATCCTCTTGTGTTTTTTACTCCCTTCCATGGACCAAGGTTTGAGATAGAGAAGCCCTCATGCGTTGGTTCACTTTCAATAGAGGGACACTGTGAAGTTTCTGTTTGTTCAGCTAAGTGGCTTTAACTAAATCAAATCAGTCTTAACTAAATCACACCTCTTCAAATGGATTATTAAAAGATACTTGGAAAAAAGCTGGGATGGATTTGGGGCTGGGGATGTGTCTCAAGTGGTAGCGCGCTCGCCTGGCATGCGTGCGGCCCAGGTTCGATCCTCAGCACCACATACAAATAAAGAAGTTGTGTCCACCAAAAACTAAAATAAATAAATAAATAAATAAATATTAAAATTATCTCTCTCTCTCTCAAAAAAAAAGCTGGGATGAAAGACAATATGCAAATACCTTAAAAATACTGATTCTCACCCATGTCCATTTAAGAATACATCTTTTGTGCATGAATCACCGGACACCTTATACAGAAAGAGTACACTAGTGATCTTTCAAACTACCTATACACTCACAATTATGTAAGTATCAAGGTTATTGCTAGAATTTAGATCTGGAATGACCCCTAAAGGCCCATGGGTTAATGGTTTGGTCCCCAGCTTAGCACTATTAGGAGATAATAAACTTTAAGAGATGGAACAAAGTGGAAGGTCTTAGGTTATTGGGGGAATGCCTACTTAACTCTGTCCCCAGCCCTTTTTACTTTCAGACAGGATCTTACCAAGTTGTGGATCCTGGCTGTAATCCTCTTGCCTCCATCTCCCAAGTAACTAGGATTACAGGGTTGTACCACCATGCCTGGCTTGATGCTACTATTGTGTGTGTGTGTGTGTGTGTGTGTGTGTGTGTGTGTTAGGGGGTACTGGGGATGGAACCCAGGGATCCTTTACGATTGAACTTCATCCTCAACCTTTTTGAAAATTTTGAGACAGGGTCTCCCTAAGTTGCCAAGGCTGGCCTTGAACTTATGATCCTCTTACCTCATCCTCCTGAGTCATTGGGATTTCAGGAGTGTACACTGAGCCTAGTCCTACCTCTTTTCTGCTTTGCATTCAAGCCATGAGTTGAGGGACTTGCTCCACCATGTACTCTCACCATGATATGCTATCTTGTCACATGCCCCAAAGGGGCCAAATGATCATGAGTGGAAATGAAAACTGTGAATCAAAATAAAACTTTTCATGAATTAATTTATCAAAGTTATTTTGTTTCAGTGATGGAAAGCCAACTAACATGTTATGAAATTAAAAAAAAGTGTTCAGAGAGCACATATCCAAGTACAGAGAATAGCACAGCATTTTGGTTCATTTTCTACATATTCTGTCATTAAGAGAGTGCTTTCTTGGGGTACAGGGGGCTATCTATTTTCTCATCTATGACCTCAGACTGATCTATGATCTTACTCTGCTTTCCTCATCACTGGAACACCTTGCTATAAGCAGAAGATAGAACATTCTGCTGCCTCAGCTGAATTAAAAAGCCCTTTTCTATGGAGGCTTCCATTCCACCATTAGATTCTCATAGAACAAGGGCGCTCTCTTATTTGTCTCTTAGAATAAGGTATGGCATAGATAAGTTCAATATATGTTCAATGAAATTGAATAGAGGGTAAAAGTGTGGCGAACCCTGGATCAAAAATGCTATATTACTAGATATCTGGAGAAGGAGAAATGCAGTCCTACCATTAAAGATTACCAATAAAACAGAATTTTCTTATAACTCATACTTACTTTGACAATGTATGCTAAATGTGTTTTTACCTTTAATTAGTATTTTTTAAAAAAAAAACATTAAAATTCCAATTTATTTAGAATAGACTCAAGAAATCAGATATTTTGGTTACCTCACTGAGATAGTTAATGGAAAGGCAATTGCTGTGGTTTGAACACAGTATGCCTCCTCCAAAACTTGTGTTGAAATCTGGTATCCAATGTAATGATTTTGAGAGGTGGTGGGATCTTTAAAGAGGTATTTGGGTCATAAAGGTAGCACCCTGATGAATGGATTAATGCTGCTCTTGCAGGATTGGGTTCTTTTTCCAGCACTAATATTGAACTCAGAGCTTCAAACATGATAAGCACTACCACTGAGCTACATCCCCAGCCATTAAAATTTTTTTTTAATCTGAGACAGGGTCTTGCTAAGTTATCCAGGCTGGTCTTAACCTTGCTATCTTTCTGAGAAGCTGGGATTGTATGTATGTGCCACTGGGCTTGGAAGGACTTGGTTAATTCTTGATGGAGTGTGTAAGTTCTCACTTTTGTAGGAGTGGATTAGTTACTTCAAGAGCAGGTAGATGTAAAGTGAGGTTGTACTTTGTACTTTTACCCTTTTGTTTTTCTACCATATTATGACGGCATGAGGCCTTCACCAGAAGCTGACCAGATGTTAGTGCCATGCTCTTGGAACTTCCCAGCTTCTAGAACCACATGCCAAAATAAGCCTTTATTCTTTATAAATTACTGAATCTTGAGTATACTTTAATAGGAACAGAAAATGGACTAAAAGTAATAAAGGATTATTGACCAATTTTGAAAATGTAAATAGAATACCATGCATTGATAACAAAACTATATTCTATACCATCTTTTTTTTGAGACATGTAGTACTCTATCATTATGAGCACATGTCACTATGGTACAGTGAAATTTTCTAGTCAGAACTCTTCTTTTCACTGCTGGGGATTGAACACAGGGCTTCACACATGATAAGCATGCACTGTACCACTGAGCTCCCTCAATCCCAGAATTTTCTGAATAGTCAGATTTATATACAAAATGAGATTGCCCATACTCAATCTAAATGTAGGATTTAATTTTATTGACTTTCAGGATGGAGTCTTGCACAGGGCACAGTGGAGCATGCCTGTAATCCCGGTGGCTCGGATGGCTGAGGCAGAAGGATTGAGAGTTCAAAGCCAGCCTCAGCAATGGCGAGGAGCTGGGGAGGTGGCTCAGTGGTTGAGTGCTCCTGAGTTAAATCTCTGGTACAAAAAAAAAAAAATAGAGTCGTTCTATGTTTCTCATACTGGCCTCAAACTGTAGCTGGGTATGCCACTGTACCTGGCTCAAAAAAAAAAAATTCTTTTTCTTGTAGTACTGGAAATTGAACCCAAGTCCTTATACACACTAGGCAAGTGCTCTACCACTGAGCTACATCCTCAGTCCTTTTTATTTTTTATTTTGAAACAAAGTCTTGCTAAGTTTGCTAGGCAGGCCTTGAATTTGCAATCTTCCTGCCTCAGATTCCAGAGTACCTGGGATTATAGGCACCACCGAGGCAGCCTGACTCAGGATTTTAAATTAATGAGGAAAGTGGTCAAAAAGAGAAGAGGGCTGGGGATACAGTTCATTAGTAGAGTGCTTGCCTGGCATGCACAAGACCCTGGGTTCAATCCCCAGGATCACAAAACAAAAAACAAAAAAGAGAAGAGGAACAGGTATAAGTGATGTTAAAGGGCTGGGGATATAGCTCAGGGGTAGAGTCCTTGCCCAGCCCCAGTACTGCGCGCGCGCGCACACACACACACACACACACACACACACACAATGCATTAAGCATATTTAGTTGCAATCAGATTTCAAATTTTTGATGAATTTATTCTTCAGAGAGGACAAAAGTGGACACTGACCAACTGAGCAATCCCAAAGGGATGCTTGTAACCTGGGTTGAAGCTTGGTGAAAAAAGTCCTTGCTAACCAATCCCAGGCACATCTGGCAGTGTCTGTATCACTAATACATTTCTAATGGAGAAACAATAATATCAGCTCTCCAGGTTATGACTTTATATTTATACCTCTGAGGTCTTAAGAAAGTAAACTTCAGAATGATATGAACAGCAAAGTCCACTAACATTACCATCCTCCAAATGGTCAGTATACAAATCTCTATTCAGGTATCCACATACAAAAAAGGTGGAAAGATGTCACAAAACTGTTGTGGTAACCTCAGGAGAAGCATATGAGTGGGGTGGGGGTAGAGGATGCCCATTATGGCTTGTTCTATACACTTCTCTATTGTTTGGATTTTTTGCCACCAACATGCATTCATGTAGCACTTGTACCTAAAAACTCATCTATAATACGTCTAGTATTTTTGGATGAAAACCCAAAAAAGATATTTTGTGAAATTTCTCAAAGAGCTGGAGCATATCAGCCACTGTGGCCTCAGATTCACCCCATGAAAGCTGCCCTCAACGAAAGCAAAACCCAAAAAAGGTCACTCCATTAATCATGACATTTAGAGTAACGAGAAAGGAGCCACCTCTCTTATTTTCTGGAACACAAAAATTCAACACCAAAATGTTATTAAATCAAGTTAGTATTATCAGTAAAAAATATGCTCTATTTCCCATTATTTATGGAGCCCTATCCTTTTCTTTCTTACCAATTACATTCCCTATCATTTCCAAAATATACAAACTGTTTTCAATCAACAGATTTCTTTATTACAGTGTGCAGCATGCTTGTTACTGCCTCTTTTCTATATTGAATCCTTGATTGGACAAGCATTTTGAATTTAACACGGACTATGATTGCACATATCAAACAAATTAAAGCTGCCAATCTCTTTTTTGGAGACCATCCTTTATATATACTACCACTGAAGAGCACCCTAAGTGTATTTGCTTAGGAAAAATGGGGCATGAGTGAAGAAATGATTGCCAGACTTTGCCATGTTATCTAGCTGCTCTTATGAACATGCGCTCAGATTACTGTTGTCCTTTTGAATGTATTTTCTAACTTTGATGTCAAAATCACCCGCATAGCTTTTACAACATTAAGCATTCTTCATGATATTTTAAAAAAATGATAAACCTAAAGAGTAAACAGGTAAAATAGAGACCAGATAATATGGTTAGAAGGCTGCCTTAAAGAGTTCTTTAGTTTACTTGCTTTTGGATGACAGGTATGGGAAGGTAACAGTGCTATTTTTCCTATATCCCCCCTATAGAAAATGAGAATATACCTCAGGCACATTTATAACTATTGTCTGCTAAGGAACTTTAAGCGATTTTTCATTATGTAGCACTGGAAAAAAACCAGGTTTTATTACTAGACAGGGATAGCATTCAAGGATTAGACTAGTAAGTCAAACTGAAATGTTTTCAAAAAGTTGAAGAAAGATGCAGTCCTGTGGTTAAGGCACAGTTACTAGTTTTTCAAAGAACAATAAGGAATAAATTAATAATAATAAATATTAAGACATTATCTCAATTATCAAAACAACTCTCAGTTAGATACTACCAAATACATGGCATTTGCCATCTTATGAACTACTTGAGATGGTTCCAGAAACTTTTCTCATTTGAACTGTCAACTAGAGATGAGAATACCTGAGGCAAAGGGACTCTTGAGTAACTTTGTTTCTTTTAAAAACCAGGGACTCTTAAGGAAAGGACTGCAGATTCAATTTTGGAAATGATGAGAAAAGATGCAAAAACTTACAGGAGAAAAAGAAAACTTTCTTAGAGCTATACTTTCTGCTCTATTTAATATTGTAAAAGCAAAGGAACTAATTTCCACAAGATAGCTGAACTTTTGTAAGCTTAGCCATAGAACCTAGCTTTATGACTTGCCAAGAACTAAAAAAATGGGAGGGAGTGATGGTGCTGAGGTCAGGCAGCTTTATTGGTTTTATCCATTCATTCACTTGTCATTCGCCATGAGACACTGTTGGGCTTAGTGCTTAGCAACACAAAGATGAAAAAGCAATTAGTTCTGGCTCCAAGGAACTAACACTTGGTGGAAGAGAGATGCACAGAGAAGGAAAAGGTGTAATAAAACATACAAAGAATTGTGTGAGCAGGTATCTATAGACCCAGAGGACCAGAGGAAGGTTCCATGGAAGGAGCCACATTTGGGCTGAAGGAGGGACCATGAATGAATAGAGGTGAACAGGTGAGTCTGAAGAAAAAACCACAAGTTTAACATAGGCAGGAAAACATACTGACCCTCCATTTATCAAGCTTGCCTTGTTATCGTATGTCAACATTTTCAAATAACAGGTACCCTTTTAGTTTATTGTACATAAATCTAGCATATACTGATTCTGTACATAGAGCACAAGGATTCCAAAGTGTTTGGTATCTAGTCAGACTGGTCAATGTGGGTACATATGCTCCATTAAAAGTTTTATTTTTGGTAACAGAAATTAAACCTAGGGATGATTTACCATTGAGCTAAATCTCCAGCTCCTTTTAAAATTTTTATTTTGAGATAGGGTCTTGCTAAGTTGCTAAGGCTGGCCTTAAGCTTGCAATCCTCCTGCCTCAGCCTCCTGAATCAATGGGACTACACATGTGCATCAATACACCAGCTTCATGGGGAATTTTAAGACAGTGAATCCTTCCTTCCCTATCACAACCTAATATAAGGGGAATCACAAGGCTAACTAGGTTCATTCCATTACTGAAATCTACTCACTGATGTCCTTATTGATGATTGTTTTGAGGATATGTGTAGATAGCATATCAGTGTAGGATTTAGAAGAAGGAAAGTATATTACTCTTTATGGGAATTTCACTGGGACTCTGTAAGTGCAATGTCTGAAACAGCAACAAGGCCTCATAGTGTCAGCATCAAAAGTTAATTGAGATGAAATGAAATAAAAAGGGTCCTACTGTGTTTAGCGGAATAAGTACTTGGCTAAGGATGGCTATAAATTTTCTTTCTTTCTCTCTCTCTCTCTTTTTGAGAAAAAAAAAAAGGTTTATTGCTTTGCTAGCAAAGGAGAAACACAGGGGACTCCTGTCCCAGAGGCTGTGATTCTGCTATATTAACTTTCAATGGGATTATGAGATTTGAATCATATTCTTTCCCCCTGGAATCTGTGAGGAATTATTCAGAATTAGTCTATGTGAATGTAATTAGCATAAAGCACCTTTCAAAATGCAAGTATTTATTAATACTGTTCATAAATTGAAGACACATATTCCATAATACCACATTGTGAAAAGTCCTTATGATTTATTTGGTGTCAACAACCTAATTTGAAAACTTCTTGTGTGCCTACTATATGCAAAGCAGTAAGCTACAGTAAGATATATAAATGCCAGGATGACATTTTTATAATTAAAGAATTCTAGGATGTGTAAAATAATGCCAAAATTCAAGTAGAGAATTACTCTAGTTTCTTTAAAAATTTATTTGAAATTTATTAACTGCTGCCCTTGAACTTGTGATCCTCCTACCCCGGCCTGCCGAGTTGCTGGAATTATAGGTGTGTGCCACCACATCTGACTTTTATAGCTACAATTGACTTTGTGAATTTTCTGGGATGTTAAATTATTTACATAGTGTCAACTTATTAACATGTATGAATTGGCATATAACTATTTCTATTTTGGTGGTGAAATTAATTATGACACCTGACATTTGACCCTTAGAGGTTTTCAACTTCTGCATTAGATCATAATGCAGAAGAAACTTTTAATCAGCACATAGGGAGTATCCTAATAGTAGCACAATTCCCCCAAATATCAAGTTTTTCAGTTTATGAAGGCTGTGGTAATTTGAAAATGACTTCTACATTGCCAAAACATGTTGTAAAGCAGTTGTAGTTTGGGGGAATATTCAGTATAACTTAGTTTTAGGTAAAGATGGTGACATAGTACATCATCTTCCTTTTATTTTTAGGGAACTTTTAGAAAGGTTCTACAGATTATTTATGATTACAAATAATAGTTCCATATATTATATACTTACCGTTATATATCAAATAAGTTACAACTATTTCAACTATGTAATACAGTATTTATTTATTTACATACTAACACTATGAAAGACAGGCATTATTGAAGTATTACCAAATTATTTCTGATTCTGCAACAACTCTGAGGAATGGTGAAATATAATTTTTATACCCATTTTTAAGGTTGGAAAACCCACGTCACAGCCATCTATTGAAGGGTTAAGTGAGACGCTACAATAGGAACTCAGGTTTTCTGGCTCCCAAGCCTATGGGCTCTCTACCAACTATAACCCTTGAACCAAAATGACATTTGACAAAATAAGACATGGAGTCTTTTAAGGGGATCACTTATAACCCTGTGTGGCTGGTCAGAACCATGACTGGGACAAGGGGCTCTGTTCACATAACCATGAATTGGAATCCAACATGCCAGTTTCCAATATATTAATCTCGACAATGTTTTATTGAAGATCATCGAAGTTCACATTTTTTTATTTTTATGGTGGGGATTGAACACAGGGGCACTCAACCACTGAGCCACATCTGCAGCCCTATTTTGTATTTTATTTAGAGACAGGGTCTCACTGTGTTGCTTAGCACCTCACTTTTGCTGAGGCTGGCTTTGAATTTGTGATCCTACTGCCTCAGCCTCCCAAGCTGCTGGGATTATAGGAGTGCACTACTGTGCCCAGCTCCCACAGGGAGTTTTATATGCTAAGAGAACATTCTACCACTGATCTTCAACCCCTGGCTCTCAAGATTCATTTTTATCACAATAATCTTCTGAACTGAATGCCTTTCACCTGAGATATTTCATTAAAACGTTTTACTAAGCCTTTCTATATGCATGTTGTGGGGTCAGTTTTTAATACAAAATGATTATTTTAAATATACACAGGGGCTGGGGTTGTGACTCAGTGGTAGAGCACTTGCCTAGCATGTGTGAAGCACTGGGTTCAATTCTCAGCAATAAGTAAATAAAATAAAGGTATTGTGTCCATCTATAACTAAAAATATTAAAACATTTAAATATACACAGATCCTACAAGACCTTAATGAAACACAAATTCAAAGAACTGGATGTCTGGAAGTTATTATTATTATATTATTTAACAGGATAGGTTGGCCTTATGTCATTGAAGAAAGAGAGGAACAAGTAAGCTGAAATTGTTCTTATAGAGTAGTGAGATTTCCTGGGGTTACCATTATATATATTCAAAATTAAAACTATTAATAACCTAGAAGGAAACATAATCTTACAGACTTTTAAAATAATTATACCCATCTCACAAGCCATATGAAAAGTTTTGAATAGATAACCAACCTGCATTAGTAATAGGTGCAAAGGCTCAGCATTAATGAACTGTCTTATTCATTTACAGCATATTATAGAAGGAGACACAATAGTGAAGGGCTCAAGAATATGACTCTGTATCTCACACCACTGGCTAGAGGGTCTGGATGTGCCACTTATCAGGTAAGTTGCCCAACCTCTCCTAGCCTCAGTTTCCTCTTCTCTAATAACCATCATAACACTGATCTCATAGTTCTCCCTTTTTAAGGTTAAATGAAATGAATGAAAAGTATTTACTGTGATGCCTAACATATAGTAAACACTCAATAAAATATCAGCTATAGTTATTAGCTATTAATTCCTTACCTACTTATAATAAAGATTTAAGCTGTTCTGTAATCAAAAGAAATTTGCACAAGTTAATATGATATCTGTTTAATGGTATTCATAATCATAATCATTATTGTGCTATACTGTAATTAGGCACAAATGGTAAACTATTGGTATAATTGATAGTAATTAGTACAGTGGTTTTTTTTTTTTTTTAGATTTTCCCTTCTTTGTTCTTATCTAACATGTGATCAATATCATTACCAACTCTTTCCCCTCAATTACTGGTCTTGTGATTTTGATCACACCACCTATCCCCTTTAATATTTCCTTTTCCTCTCTGTGAAATGGTAATAAGATCCATTTCATTGTTAAAGTTAAACATAGTAAAATATAGTAAAGTATGAAAAGTAAATATAATATATATAAAGATGTAGTAAAACATAAAGATAACATACACAGACACATAGCAGAGTGCCTGACACATAACTGATCAATAAATGACAGCTGTCAGTGGTAACAGCATTATAGTTTGTCATGACAAACTATACAATGCTCTTCCCTGATGGAACCTCATGGCCATATTCTCAAAAACTTTTAAATCTAGTAATAAGCTTTGAGAGGCATGAAGGTGGGTAAGACTGTAGATAGACAGAACAACAGTTTCCAGCTGCCAGTGGAATTGAACTATATGATGCCTGGGTCTTACCCCAGAGTCAGAATTAACTGGCCTGGGCATTTGGAATTTTTTAATGTACTGGGTACTGGAGGAAGAGAATCTTTGCTGGAGGGTCAGTTATATACAGGTAGGATCCAGGGATAGTCAGGAAGAGCCTTAGCGAATCCTGCTTCTCTTGGGAGGAGAGGAAATGGAAAGAAGGTCTGTTTTCACTTCTACCAGATCCCTGAAGAAGAAAGAAGCCAAGTGTGCTTTCGGGGTTGGTCTTAAGGACAGTTTTGCGTCTGTCTGATTTTAGGAACAAGAGGAAAGTATCGCTGCTGCAAATAAAACCCATCACCTACTTGCTAATGTCTGACATTTCTTTGACATAAAACAAAGCAAGTTAAGTGATAATACATATTATCACTTGGAAAGAATAATATAATTGTATCACAAGTGAAATCTTTTTATTTGTTGAAATGTGCAAATAGAAAGTATCCTCTTAGAGGTTGGGAGGAGACAGATAGCAGGAAGGCTACGGAACACTAAAGGATGCCTCTCGAACAGAAGAAACTAAACTGAGCAAAACCAAAGACCAGTGCCTCCAAGTTTGTAGTCTTGCCTTGGGAAGAAAGAAAGGAGTCATGCAGGAATGCATATTTATGGAAGCCCTAGATGCAAGAAACTGCTAGCCAAAAACATCCAGCAAGCACATCTCCTCTGAGCACATGCTGACATTATGTCACAGGTCTCAGAACACATAAAATGTTAAGGTCTCCTGAGGGAGAAAAAGCAACATGCTGGCAGGTCTCAAACTCTGTTTCAACATCAGAGCCAAAGTAAAGACAGTATTTCAGTATTTGAAAATAAATTTAGTTCTGCCTCAGTTGTGGAAATTGCAGCACTGCATATGTATCAAGTTGTGCCAGTTATGATACAACCTAGCAACTTTTCCCCTTGGAAAATAGATATGTTCTCTAAGTTTGTCAGCCATACTAGACACATATTGATGCACAAATAAAACATATTTCAGAGACTCAAAATACTGTTAGGATACAGCTGTTCAATTTTCTTTAATATTCAGAACTCATTTTAGGGGGCATTTAATCCAATATCATCCCTGTTTAAATTTTTGTTTTTGCCATTTTATCCAACATTCTCCTGTTTGTTATCCCTTCAAAGAAAGATTATCTTATAAGCATCAATCTTTCAGAACAGTTTCTTATCTAACCTGCCACAGTCAACACACTGGGGTTTCCTTTCCCAGTGGATTTACTAGTTCTAGGTGCAGTCTGCGTATGCAAGGCCATTTTGGTCTGTCTCCTCAGAACATCCATTTATACATCTGATCAACTAATAAGTGGTGCACAGCCCAGAAGATAATATTCAACAGCACTATGTAGCTGTCCTTTATGCTTTTACAGGTTTGTGTAAAACTTACTAAGCATGAGCACAAACTTTTTTGTAGTGCTGGGGGTGGAACCCACAGTCATGTGTGTGCTAGGCAAGCGATCTACCACTGAACTACACCTCTAGCCCTTACAAGTACAGAACTGATACAGGGAACTTTATGGTGTGTTCACCTCTACTTTGACTTATTTACAGTGTATCAACTGTTCAACAGCTATTGAAATACTTGAAAGGTGTTAAAGAGATGTTAGATAGTCATCAGATGAGGGGTTGAAAGTTGGCAATTTATCACTTGAATCTAGCTGGATACTTTGCATGGTAGTATTTCAAAAGTTTTTTATTTTTATTTTTATTTTTTTTGAGGTGCTGGTAATGGAATTCAGGGCATCATGCATGATAGGCACTCTACCACTGAGTTACACTCCCAGTCCTGGTTTAAAAGTTTTTGAGACTGAATGCCTTTAGGAAAGGCATGGTATACTATGCTAACCTTAAACTTTACCTCAAAGGCTGGACACAATGGCACACACCTGTAATCCCAGCAGCTCAGGAGGTAGAGGCAGGAGGATCATGAGTTCAAAGCCAGCCTCAGCAATTTAGTGAGGTGCTAAGCAACTCCATGAGACCCTGTCTGTAATAAAATATAAAATAAGGCTAGGGATGGGGCTCAGTGGTCAAGTGCCCCTGAGTTCAATCCCCGATACCAAACTTTACCTCAAAGGACTTCCAAAGATTTTTAATTCAGGGAGTTTGTTTTTTAGCAAGATAATTCTGCTAAATAGAAATTCTGATAATTCAAAGGTAGTATGGATGCTTAGACATTGCATGGTTCAGTAGAAATATAATGTGAGCCATGTCATTTTTAGATTTTTTAATTGTTGGTGGTGGTGTTGAGGATTGAATGGGGCACTTTACCACTGGGCTACATATATCCCCAGTACTTTTTATTTTGAGACAGGGTCTTGCTAAGTTGCTGAGCCTGGCCTTGAACTTGTGACCCTCCTGCTTCAGCCTCCCCAGTTGCTGTGATTACAGGCATGCATCACCATGCCCAGCTTGTTATTAAAAACAACATCAACAACAACAAAAATCTAAAATAGAACAGGTCAATTTTAATGTTTTACTTAGTCCAATTCATTTAAAATATTATCTGTTCAGCATATACTAAATATATCAATATTAATGAGGCGTATTTGATACTTCTAACACATCTTAATTTAAACTAGCCCTATTTTCAGTGCTCAACAGGCTTATGCGGCTACAGAAATGGACAGAATGGGACTAGAAGTAGAAAGGGAGGGCAAAAGAAACAGCTGGTGTGGAGACCAGAATACAATGACTTCAGTTTAGGACATGTTGATTTTGAGTCATGTTCATGGGACATCTAGGTGATCTAGGAGATTATTAAGTCATCAAGTCTGAGTGCAAGTCTGAAAGAGGACTGGACTGGTAGAGTCAGATTTGCAGTTTAGTGTGTAGAGTACTGATGAGATCATCCACAGAGAATGAGCAGAGAGGAAAAAGAATAGAGGAAAAACTGGAGAAACCAGTATTTTCAGTATACACGGCCTTCCCACTGATTAAAAAGTAACACACTGGTTTTCTTTAAAGATATTTTAGTTGTAGATGGACACATATCTTTATTTATTTGTTTTTCTGTGGTGCTGAGGATTGAACCCAGCACCTCCCATGTGCTAGGCAAGTGCTCTATCACTGAGCCACAACCCCAGCCCCTAACACTCTGTTTTTTAGAAAAGAAATTTTAGCCCTTCAGTACGTTTCCTACCAGCCTTTTTCTAAACTGATATGTATGAATGTATGTATGTTACTACAGGTGAAAGTATACTGACTGTACAGATCTGAAACCTGTTTTTATTATTTAATCTATACTGTAACATTTCCCTGTGTTTTATACATGTTCTATAAAAGTGAGCAGTGGTACATGCCCGTAATCCCAGCAATTCAGGAGGCTGAGGCAGGAGGATTGGGAGTTCAAAACCAGCCTGAGCAAAAGCAAGGTGCTAAGCAACTCAGTGAAACCCTGTCTCTAAATAAAATACAATAGGGCCAGGGTTGTGGCCAGGTTGGCTGAGTGCCCCTGAGTTCAATCTCTGGTACCTCCACCCCAAAAGGTGAGCTGTAATGTTTTCATAATATTTTATGATACAGAGGAAGCATAATTTTTCAAATTATAGTAACATAGGGATTGATGTCAAGATCAATTGTAGTCTACACTTATGATTACCTAAGAGGAAATCATTTTAAGAATGGAAAACAAAAGGGGTAGAGAGGTCAATAATAAAATAAAGATGGAGTGGTAAGTTTCTACTAGTGGGTTTGGTAACTAGGAAGTTGATGGTGATCTGGTGTGAGCAACAGAGCTGTCAAGTGACTAAAAGCTACAGAGGTGAAGAGTATATATTCAGGTTTTCCACAGAATCTTAGATGTCAATGAGAAATGGAACAGGGAATAAATAAGAAGGAAAAATAAAACTAGGAAAAGCTTTCTGTTTTGTTAAGTTTTAAAGTAGTCAAGGCTGAGTTTCTCTTGAATGTCTGTTTCACCCTTTTGAAACAATCATTTTATTTTTTAAAAAATATTTATTTTTTTAGGTATAGTTGGATATAATCTCTCTCTCTCTCTCTCTCTCTCTCTCTCTCTCTCTCTCTCTGAGGATCGAACCCAGGGCCTTGCACGTGGTAGGTGAGCGCTCTACCACTGAGCTACAACCCCAGTCCCGAAACAATCATTTTAAATCTCAATCTTCCATGAAATCCTTCTGCACTAGCTCGAGCTCTACACAATCTCCTCTTTTTATAAACAGTTTTGAATTCATAATCTGAATTTTCCAATACACACTTAGGTGATTCTCAACTGGGCATTTGGAGACATTATTTTAGTGTCACAACTGGGTGGTGAGTGGTGCTACTGAACATATTACAATACACAGAAGAGCCCCCGTGACAAAGAATTAGCCTGTCCTAATTGTCAATAATGCCAAAGCTTAGTAAACCTGCACTATTTGGAATTCAAGTCACTTCTTATCACCAGAACCCAGGCCTACTTCTAAACGTTCTCTTGTTTCTCATTCTAATATAAAGTGGCAGCCAGGACCTCTAAAAACAGATCAGATCACGCTACATCTCTTTTTTGCTTAGAATATTCAATGGCTTCCCAGTCCACTTAGCTTCTCCACTGCCATTTCCTATAGGTAACAACTCTCCTGAATTTGTGTGTCCCATATACGTGCTTATTACATTTTTACTATATACTTGTAAACATAAATAATATATAGATACTGCTTTCATGTTGTTTATAACATTTATATAGATCATCTCATAGGTAGTATTTTTCTACCCACAAATTGCTTACCTCGAGTATTATTATAAACATACCAATATACTCACCTATACAAATCTCTTATGGCTTGGTACCCAGGGGTCTATTTCTAGGGCATATGCCTAGAACTGAAATTGCTGAGTTCTATGTTTGCACACCTTCAATTTTATTAGATATTGCCACATTTCTTTTTTGGGGCACCCAGGATTGAATCAAAGGGTGCTCAACCATTGAGCCACATTCCCAGTCCATTTTATTTTTTAAGTTTTGAGACAGGGTCTCACTAAGTTGCTTAGAAACTTACTAAGTTGCTTAGAAACTTGCTAAGTTGCTAAGGCTGACTTTGAACTTTTGATTCTCCTGCCTGGCCTCCCGAACAGCTGGGATTACAGGTGTGTGCCACTGTACCTGGCTAGATATTGACAGATTTCTTACACCAAATTACTCCCATCAACAAATGTGAGAGAATTGTCATGTTCTTACCCAGTATTTCCCAGTGTTTATTAAACAAAACAAAAATTTGAACCAGCAATTAACACTGGATAATTTCACAGGACCATCCATACTTCTTATTCTGTTTGATATAAAATCAGAGCATTTGGCAAAACAGAGCCCATGTTTTCTGTATGAAAAAAAAGTACTGACTCTTCATGTGATCCTGACAATTCCTATTTTTCTTATACCTGGTCTGTTTCATCAGCTTTCTTGCCCAGTGCTTAAAGGGATTTGACTTGGTGATCTCTGAATTAGGTCATGCCACACTATTAAAATGTTGAACCATTTTAAGCAACAGCCTTCAGTGTGGCATGTAGGTGTCCCTGAGTCCTAAAGTCTGGTAGCTGGCAACACTCACAGGCAGTTTGGTTCTTTCTGATCATCCCTCCAGAGTATGATCTATTCTTCACCAGCTCACTTCTTTATCCATAATCCCTCAGTACTATTAATTCTAGCTCATGGCTACTATGTGCTTGTTCCACGTTTTCTGGTCTTTTATATACATTTCCAGGCAACCAGAACTCTAGACTCCAGAGTCATATGTGGCTGCTTCTGCTGCCTGAGGCACTTTTCCACATGACTCACTGCTGTTTCATGGTAGTATGCTTACTATACCACTTAGAGGGCTCAGACTGATCACATTTACACTTATTTTCTATCTCTCATAGTGACTAAGTACATAACAGCTGTTCAATAAATATTGTGTAAGTTAGTTCAGGAGACTGGGGGCTTAAATTTTTACCTATTAACCAATTAACTCCCAAGTTTCAATTCTGCTGATATTTCAATGAAATTGATACAGGTGCATTAAAATAGGTTTGAAATCATAATCTAGAGCTTATTATAAAGTTTATCATCATTAATAGTATTTATGAACATTATCACTAATCATTTACCTGTTACTTTTCTCAAAAGAATAGAACTCTAAAAACTTAAGTATTTATTTCAAAATTTCCCTGAGTGGTATATTTATTGCTCAATTTAAGTCTTTTGGGTGTTCCATAAATGGGATGATGAAACATAATGGGTTAATCAAAGGCAAAAGAGAAAGAGCAATCGTCAAAATTCTATTCTGGCATTTCCCAAACTATATACAAAACCACACAAATATGGAGAGAACTGATATAAAAATAAAGCTTTCTCTATTGCAGGACATCTTTAATCTTAAATATGCTAATACACATTGAAAACAACAAAGCAAAGAAAAGAGAATATGGCATTTTCTAAACTTCTTAAGTCAGGGAACTTTGTTCCCCCCAGGAGTACAAGTGGCATTACTATCATACAGAACATAGACCCAGAATACTGCTCTTTTAAAATGATTCTTAGACTTTTACTTCTTTCTTTACAGCAGTCTGTAAAGTCTATGTTGTCACTTTTCTAGGAAGTCTCAGGTTACATCTTGCTAAAAAAGTTACAAAAAGTAATTCTTCCAATAGGTTCAGTAGAATATTTCTTTTTTTGCCATTCAGGAATTTCAATAACAAAGCTTTCAAAACTGGATTTAGGTATTTCTTGTTTTTGAAAGCTGAAATTAATTGGAGCTACCAAAAACAAATCAACACATCTCCAAACAAATCCTAAACTGCAAACAGCAGATCAAAATGAAAAGTGTCCACCATCAAACCTAAAATAAAAGGCAACTCTGCAACTGAGTTCTGAAGGTAGGTGAGTTCTCATAAAGTCCACAGGAGCTTGTATCCTTGAGTACGGTGGTAACTTTCACATGTGATGGAGTTATGAACAACGAGGGCTGCCTAATGCAACCTGCATTCCTGAGTCATGGACAGAGTTAAAGACATTTCATATCATAAAAACTGTGCAGGGGACAAATGGTTGCATCCGATTGTCCACCCTCAATAGTACTAATGATTAAACACAGGGTTTGGGACTTTCTAGGCAAGTGTTCTAATACTCAGCTATATCCCAAAACCTTTCAAGATACATATATATTTTATTTTGACACTGGGGTCTCCCTAAATTGCCCAGGCTGGCTTTTAACCTGCAATACTTCTGCCTCAATCTCCTCAGTAGCTGGGATTACAGGCGTGCACCACCATGCCTGGACTGATTGTCCTCTTCTTGAGGGCAGAGGCTGTCTTAATCCTGCTGTGGATCTTTGGGGGCTATTCTATGTGTCTGTCACACAGAAGACACAGAGGAAATGAAGTTAGAACTCACTGCTACAGAAAAGAAAAAAATAGAGCAAGCTCACAAATGTCCTCATTCTTAGAAAACTGGAAAAGTCCTTTTATAGCCTTTTTGGGACTAGGGCTCAAGTAGCTGTAAGCAAGTGCTGTTAGCTGTGCTGGTAATACTCTTACAACCTTCACCTGGGCCAGCCTGCCCTCTTAAGAAGAATAGCTCATTTAACCCCTGTGCTACAGGGGCTCAGTACCGGCACTTTCTCGATTTAAGAATGACAGCTATTCCGTGATTTACTGTGGTCTACTGACCAATAAAGAGTAAGACAGTATCACCAAATGTGACAGGCTGAACTTCTTACAGATTTGACTTTTGATGCTCACCATATTTACTACTAGTACAAATCAGGCTGAGGAACACCTACCACAAATCAGATATCTAACACTAACAAATTATGCACCCATTACAGATGACCTTTGGAGTTGCTCAAGGTACAGTCACAATCATGCATTAAAAAAATGCCGCCTTTCACTGTAATGTGTGAATGTATGAAATTAAATGAGGCTTGCAATGTAATCAGTGTGGTTGGCTGCTTTAATATATTCCATTTCAATTTCAAATCACCACAAGCCAAGAGTGACGAGTCTAATTTGATCAGTTGTTCACAAAAACACAGAAAAGCAAATGTGGATCTGGAAACACAGCCAGATTTTTAAAGGAATTAATATCTTCTACTACTACTAAAAGTCCTTAATGCATTTAAAAATAGTAATTAAAAATAAGATCAAACACAATTCCTTCCCCACTAAAAAAAAAAAAAATCAATTCTCACACTCAAAAGTTCAAGAGACAACATTTAAGTGAAAAGTATATTTAATGTTTTTAAAAGCCAGTGACTTATTTCAAATGTACCAGAAGAAAGGACAAACCAAAAGGTCTCACAGGGCACTAAGAACCACTGTGAAAGGTTCTCTATTGATTATTAGTATATAGCAATAATTTGTTTAGGATCACAATTATTGAATTCCATTCATAGTACACATTGGGGGCAACACAATTTACAAATTAAGTCACTGCCAGACTCTGTCTTTAGGTTTCCAGCAGCTGCTTACCACAATATGCAAAAAACAATATACTGAAGTACTGGGGATGTAGCTGAATCCTTGTCACCTTTTAAAGTTGAGGTGTTCTTCAGAATCTTCCTGAATAGTACACAACTTTAAGGCTTTAGCATGTTTTACTAGGCCTCTGTGCATCATTCCTAGAAAAACATGGGGTGCTTCCATGGGTTGGATATTTGGTGGAGGGGAAACTTTCAAAAGGCTGCCACACTGAAAATACAATCTGGTTTAGTGTCATTCACCAGATAGTAACGAGAGAAAGAGAAAGAGATTGACACAGACAGATGGGGGAAGGATGAATAAATGAATGAATGAGAATATTTTGGTGCTTGGAATTGAACCCAGGGCCTTGTGCCTTCTAGGCAATACTAAGATTCAGCACCAGCCCCCACGGTGATCTTTTATAAATCCTACCTCAGACCATGTCACCTTCCTAGCTATAAGCCTTGAAGAGCTTCCCACTGCACTAAGCATATATTCCCACTTCTTACCAAGCCATTCTTCAGAGATCTAGCCCTAGACTCCAGGTCTATAATTCTGCCTCTTGCCACCTTTCCCTGCAGCTGTCCTTGGTCCATACCCGCCTCCTGGTTGTGGCAAGATGCTCCAGCTCAGCCTCTTTCCCCTTGGTGTAGTATATACTGCCTCCAGAATTTTTCTCTGGCTGCTTTATAGTCCTTCAATTCTCAGTCTAAATACCACCTTCTTAAAACTGTCCTATCCACTTGCATCAAACAACCCATTTTTTTGTCTCAGTAAGAGTTGGTACTCTCTGAAATAATCTTCTGCCTTTCTTCTGTAGAATGCACCAGGAGAACAGATACCTTCTCTATACCTGATGCATGGTAGGCAATCAATATTTGTTAAACACAAACTTAACCAGATGTTTAGGGGTTTCTTTTCAAATAGCTAGAAGTATACCACAGAGAAAAGGCAGTAGGGCTTAAGTCTATGGAGTCTTCTGTCCCAAGTTTCAATTATGGGTCTAAATTAGATTGTTTATCATCCAAGAAAATAACTTTAGTTGCTCTGTTTCCCATCTGTACAATGCAGAGAGCAGCATCTATATAGCAAATTATTGTAAAAACTAGCATTACCACATCTAAAGGGTTGAATGGTTCAATCCCCAAAAGGGAATTAAATTTTTATTTGTTTTACCAACTACTGACAAATCTTGAACTTAAAAACTTAAAAAAAATATGGATGAGTTTGAATAAATCAAAACTCCCAATATCATTCTAAAAATTAGCAGACTATAAATACAAATGGACAGAAATAAAAATGATATGATTTCAGGAGTTTTAAACCAAGTGATGGTTGAGTGATTACTTTTAATCATAAAATGTAACATATTCCATTTCTTTTTTGAGACAAAGATTCAAAGACAATAAACTATTCAAAACTGCAGGGATTTATTGATTTACATTCAGTTGAACAAAGGTGAATATAACAAAGGGTACTTATTAGTTAATTTTATTCTCCAGAGACACTTTAGCCAAATCATGTCATGACAAAGACATCACATAGCATGGCTTCTATCTGTGTTGAACAAAAAAGTAGCTGTTTTTCCTTCTGCTTTTTTTCATCTGAAAAGTAAGGAATTGTGGTGGCTTATTTATTGGGTAGTAAATGTATTCAGTGACACTACCCTTTTAGGATAATGAAAATCCCGAAACAGGTCAAACACTTGAAGTTGGTAAGTACTGATTGCATCATGGAGGTACTATGCAACCAGGCTTCTTTGTGCAACTAATTCTGAAGCTAAATAGATTTGGGGAATTAGATGAGAAGAGAAGGGCACTAGAAAAAAACGTTATTAACTGAGAAATACAAAAGAGGGTAGCAAAGAGAAGGTTGCTGGAAAAAAAATACAATAGAAAAAAGCAAGGGAAAATAGCAAAAGTAAGACAAAGCAATTTATATAAGTTGGGCTGGTTTGAACCTATATTACAATGTACTATGTGAAGTTGCCATGTTCTTTTCCCACATATAAATTTTTATTGGTGTATTATAGTTGCAGTTGCCATGTTTTATAGATCAAAAACGGCCAAATGCCAGTAATTTTATTTGGTTCAAACCAACACATCTTCCAGAACATTTAAGACTCCTTGTCACTAAATAAATGATATTTCCTAACTCACACTCGAGTTTTGAATGGTAAGTGTAAACTCTGAAAGGGAATTTTACACAATAGTATCTGAAATGGTAACTGTAAGGTGCCAGGCTCCACTGTAGGCAATATATTCTTCTATTTTTATAGACTCAAACTCCCAAATTTCTTTAGAAGGCTCAGTTTCGAGAGTAAGACTGGTACAAATTTCTAAGGCAGGAGTTTAAAAGTGCTTAAATATTTCAAAGCCTGCATAAAGGCAAGACTTAAGAAGACATAATGGAAGAGAAAAAGACATGAATCTATCCATAATACCTAATATTTCAAGATGTTCAAGAAGATCATTATGGAGACACAGAAAAATATTTCTTTAAGTAACAGAAAGTATAGATATTGAGGCACCATAAACCAGTCATTGCAATAACAATATACAAGAAAATGAAAAGAAAAAATTTCAGGTAAACACTTCAGTATTTAAAAATAAATGGTGCAACCTGATAGCTGCTGATAGCTGATATGATAATTTGAATTACACCATGTGTGCTGCAGAGTTGCCTGTGCTAGAAGGTGATTGGTTAAGCTTGTTCCAAAACTACTTATGATAAAAAAATATATATATATCCTGGTCTGCATTTATGGGGGACAGAGAGGTGTTTAAAGAAAGTGATCAAACTGTTACCAAGTAAGAGTTTAAATCTTCTCCTAACTACTAGGAATTCTTTCTGTTAATTAATCAAATTCAAGATAAGGTAGTGAAGAAGGGGGTAGCCATAGTGCAGAGAAAAGTGGGGTGGGGGTGGCGGATCCTGTTTTGGTAAAGATGAAGGATTAATTAAGCACAGGGCAGAGCAGGAGTTCACATTTGCATCTCAATGCTGTGTCCCTCGATATAGGCTGATCAAATAGAGCCCACTGACAGACCATCACCAATTTTGAGATGAATCTCCTCCTTCATATTTTAACATCTCTGAATCAGGATGTATCTTAAGTCAAACCATTTTAGATTTAAATTTCTTTTGTAGTTATAAGGACAGAATGCCTTTGTTTATTTTTATGTGGTGCTAAGGATTGAACACAGTGCTTCACACAGGCTAGGCAAGTGCTCTGCCACTGAGCTATAGCCTCAGCCCCACCATTTCAGATTTAATGATAAATACCAACTGACATAGAGGTTAGCTAATAGCCACCATTCTTTTTAAAAATATTTATTTATTTTAGTTTTAGGTGGACACAGTACCTTCATTTTATTTTCATGTAATGTGAGGATTGAACCCAGTGTCTCACGCATGCTAGGCGAGCACGCTACCACTGAGCCACAAGCACAGCCCGCTAATAGTCCTACCTTTCTAAAAGTCAATCTCAATACCATTCAAACAGCTAGTCATCTGAGAATAAGTTTCCTACATGATTCCAAAACAGCTACTAATATCCTAGACCACAGAAAAGATGAGGGAAGGAGACTATCATTACACATTTTAGATGTCCAGATAGAACTCAAATTATATTCTTTATCTGAACTAGAAATTTCAGCAGATTCTGTATACAAGAATCTTAGCACTGAGACCCCCTACTTTGTTAGAAAAAATGTCATTGTATGCAATGGAAGCCTTTGTGGAGGGAAACCTATGTAGAGAGATATTCAACATATCTTGAAATTCTGGTGGAACAAATGCTTGCCACATGAGTAAGATACTGGAAGACCTTACAGAAACCTTTTGATGAAGCTTATTACAAGGGTCTCTGGGGCTAGGGTTGTAGCTCAGTGGTAGAGCACTTATCTAGCACATGTGAGGCATTGGGTTCAATCCTCAGCACCACATAAACAAAATAAAGGTATTATGTCCATCTACACAACTTAAAAAAAAAAAGATCTCTGTATTTAACAGACTCATGAGATTAAGGAGGAAAAAAACCCTTTGAGTTTCATGCTGACTAATAAGGAAGCCACTAGGCATGTGTGATTTTTTCCATTTAAATTACTTAAAACTATGGGCTGGGGATGTGGCTCAAGCACGGCACTGGGCTCGATCCTCAGCACCACATACAAATAAAGATGTGGTGTCCACCGAAAACTAAAAAAAAAATAAATAAATATTAAAAAAATTACTTAAAACTAAATACAATTGAAACTTCAGTTCTTCAGCAGCACTAGCCACATTCAAGAGATCAATAGCTGTGTATGAACAGCACAGATAAAGAGCTTTTAAAGAGCAGAAAATTTGGACGGTCTGAAGATGAGCCATACCTCAAAGCCAATACTTAGCAGTTGTAAATTTGGACAAATTAGCAAATTTGAACAAGTTAATGACCCTCACCAATACTTGGTTTTCTCATTGGTGAAATGAGTATGTAACTGTTATCCTACTCCCTGAGATATTGTGAAAAATCAGAGAATGGAGGACATGTTGGTGCTTTGAAAACTACATGATAGAGAAGGTTACCTACTATGTTTTATCTTTTTACATTATTCGGACTTTAAAGTCCAAGATCATATAATTATTTAGTAGTATCTTTAAATGATTTGTACATTTTTTGCATTTTTTATATCTTTTACTTTTTAAATCCCCAAGTTTTATGTCTTCTTATTCTTTCCTTTTTCCTTTTTGGTTAAAAAAGGGGGTGGGGCAAACATTCAGATATTTTTAGCAAATAAAAACCTACAGTAGCCACACAGGCAACAGAAATGAATGAAGTGGGATGTGGTGAGGCTATGGCAAACTGGATAATCCATGTTCTATCTAAACTGCTTAGGTGCTACTTACCTTCACCAGTTGTAGTTATTCAGAATGTTGACCTAATCTAGTCAGATGTTGGTTTCTTACAAGAAAGGTAGAAATGTGGCTTTTTTTTTTTTTGGTACTAGGGATTGAACCCAGGAGCACTATACCACCAAGCTACATTCCCAGCCTTTTCATTATTTATTTAATTTTGTGCCAGAGATTGAATTCAGGGATTTAACCACTGAGCCACATCCCCAGCTGTTTTTGAATTTTATTTAGAGACAGGATTTCACTGAGTTGTTTAGGGCCTCACTAAGTTACTGAGGCTGGCCTTGAACTTGTGATCCTCCTGTGTCAGCCTCCTGAATGGCTAGGATTACAGGTATGCACCACTGTACCCAGCAAAATATGCCTTTTTACTGAAAATCTTCATGTTAAAAATATGCACAACTGACTCAAAATTTTAGGTATTCTTTAGGCAAACTAATTTAGAATGACATATGGTGTGAGTCTGGTTTTTAAGACCTTATGGCAGCTATCCTTCCTTCTCCAGGGCCCCATGTCTTACAACATTCTTACAAATACAAGCACACAATTTACTCCTCATTGGACTGTTTTTTGAAATAGAAATGAAATTCACAATGTTCATTACTAAAAAGGCAGGGGGGTGGGGGGAGGAAGGCATGGTGGTGCATGCCTGTAATCCTAGCAGCTAGGGAGGCTGAGGCAGGAGGATCAAGAGTTCAAAGCCAGCCTCAGCAATTTAGCATGGCCCTAAGCAACTCAGTAAGATTCTGTCTCTAAATAAAATACAAAAAAGAACTGGGAATATGACTCAGTGGTTCAGTACCCCTGAGTTTAATCCCTAGTACCAAAAGGTAGGGGAAAGAAAAATTTTATTATTTTTGCATAATTTTATACCCAAGTTCTACTGTAATTACAGAGAAATAAAATTTTCATTGTTACTTCACTGGAAAATTACTGGAATCCTGAGAGAGAACAAGTCTTTTTACATAAAAGCCAAAAGTCTCTACTGATGAATGAGCTAAGAGATTAAAACACACACACACACACACACACACACACACACACACACACATAACCACACAAACAAATTAGGAAAACCTATCAGAAGACAAAGCAAATCTTTTAATTTTCCCAGTAATTTAAATGTTGTATATTCAAAAACTCATTGAAATTTAAAAGGCTGCTGTACTATATATGGAAGTGTACAAAATTTTTTATTCCAAGTATACTTACTTATATTTTTAACATATGCGCACCCCAAAGAACCAGCAGTTGCAGCCTTTTTATTCAGTTGACAATTCAAATATTATTTCTGATACAAATATATGGTTTATCATGCTTATTTATCACTAACTTTGTACACTTCATAATCGCATTACAACCCCACTGTGTACTGAATACCACTTACAGTTCAAAGTACTCAAGATAAGCACTGTTACTTTCAAGAGAAGATTGGCAGTAATTAAAGGTCTCATTTAGTAGTTGTTGGTAACCACATTTTTTTTTGAGGAGAAAAAAAAACAATAGAAAGTAGTATAGATCTATTTAATTTGGTAATTATATTTTATTAATGAGATCTATTTTGGACATAACTTTAACTGTGGCTGAAATAAAGATGTGCTAAACTGCTATCAATGTTATGAACGAGAGTGAGATGAAAGTGTTCTGTAATTTATCAATGAGAAGAATTGACACATCTGTGACCTATATGGCATAAAACAAAATCATACAGAACACTAATAATAATAATAAAAATAACAATGGTACTTTGCACTTACAGACCTCCTTTCAGAGGATTTTCAGAGCACTTTTTAAACACATGCTATTTTTTCCTTTTTTGAACAAATAAGACAACTAAATCAAAGAGTAATAATGGTTTGCCCATACCACAAAGTGAGTTAGTGGCAAGCCAGGAATACATTTTCTAAGTTGCTCAGTCTCCTGCAATTATATTATGCAATGATTACTAGTAGAGTATGTCTTGCAGGTTACACCCAAGACATAGATATCTCCAGATTTCTTGTGGGCTTACTATGCACCACCACCCCCAGCCTCAGTCTACTAATAGAACTGTTTACAAACCTACATTGACATTAGCATGTGTGCCTGCATGCTGCTCCACTTAGGGTCCCAGGGGGAGATAAGAGAAGACCAGTGTGCAAGTCTCTCAGCAGTTCCTTACCTTCCCAACTTCAGGAGAGCTATCTGGAGCCAGCCTCCAGACATTTAAAGATACAATAAAGGCTAGCCAACTAAATCACAAATTTGTTGGAGTGCTGGGAGAAATTTAAAGATAGCAAGGTCATTAAAGAGCTAGAACTGTATATCAGTAGATAAACCGGCAAGCAAAATGGCTAGCTGCTATCATATGTATATAGGTTCTGAGGGAGGAAGGAATGGGCCTAGGCAAGGACAGCCTTCATTTGAAGTATGCTCTTCAGATTCTTTAAATTTATTCCATAATATAACTGGGTATCAATTTAATTAATAGAACCTAAAGGTTTAAACAAAGGAATGAGTAGGCTGGACTTTATGTATGCATGATATAATAGCCCAATTCTGGTGGAAATTGTCAAGAGAGCAGGCAAATTAAGGTGGGAATTAAGTCCATGTGCAGTGAGGAGATGGTAGGGCTAATATTCAATGAATGTGTAGATACGTGGATGGAAAAACATTTTATGATACAGTTGGAGGGTATGATGGGAAATAGCAGAGAAAAGAGGATAACTCAGAAAGCTACATTCTAGAAAACAATTCCACACACCATTTATTAGGTTCCTATTGTGTGTAAGTTACCATCAGATGTGTAATAACTTATCAAGCATGGCACTTGTTCCAAAGAGTTATGATGTAAGAGAAACAGTGTTCAGGATTTCAGGAAAAAGATCACTTGTACTTGTAAGGCCTTAAAATATGACTAGAATACGAACAGATAAATACTGGATTAAAGCTGGCAATCTAGGCAGGGAAACCAATCCTCTTAAAGCTTCTACTACTACTACTACCACCATCTCGTCCCAAGCAACTTGGGGGATGGGTAACATTCTGAAACTTGAAGAAAGCTGCTCCTCCCAAGATCAATCCATCTGGGCTTCAAGGCATGTAGAAGACAGGAAGTGGGAAAATCAAACTGTGGAGGCTCCTAATCATAACAATTGGGCTAGCCTCCACCTTAATACCTTCTCACTCACCCATCCAGTATCCTCAAGGATCCCCCACTCTCGGCAGCCCTTTTCTAGTAAGTTAATGGGGGAAAATAACATGAGCTTTGTAGCCAAATTTTGTTGAAATGCATTTATTTCATCTTCAGTTTGCTCATTACCAGAGAACAGTTTCTTCTTGCTTACTTTTCTCTAGACTATTTTTTCTTTCACTTTATCTCTGATGCTATATTAGCTCATATAGCACCATAAATGCTTCCTTTATCTAGGAAATATTCTTGTGTTTGACTTCATTTTCCTTTCTAGTGTCTATTTAAATTGTTATCTAGATGCCACCCAGTCTTCTTTTCTATATCAAAGTCAGACTTAATGCATATTTGACAAGAAGCAATATTAAAGTTTGAAGAGTTTCACTAACTCAGAGGTTCTCATCACTGTGCGTGTGCAACAGAATCACCTGTGGAGTTTTTTTTTTAAATACACAGCTGTCTTGTCCCCAGTCATTTCTAAAAGTGCAAAAGATACACCCTGGTTAAGAATTATTCTGCTAAAAGGTACATGATTTGGAACTTGTTCTGGCTGATGTTCCTCAAACAATTACAACTTTTCTTTACTCTCCTTAGAAAAAGCCAACTGTTATTACTGATTGTTTAGTATTAGTGGAAAATATGCAAAGGGACAAACAAAAAACAGATGTTTGTGAATGATTTGTGTTTCAATTTCTTCCATTAAGTACAGATAACTGAGAATTAAATTTATATTTTTTCATACACTTTATGAATGCTATTTTAATAAATAAGAAAATTACTGGGTGTAGTGGTACATGTCTGTAATCCCAGTTACTCAGGAAGCTCAGGAAGGAGGATTATAAATTCCAGGCCAACCTCAGCAACTTAGTGAGACCCTCTCTCAAAATTAAAAGTAAAGAGGGCTAGGGATGTAGCTCAGTGGTAGAGTGCCCTGGTTCAATCCCTAGTACCATCCCTCCCCCACAAAACCCTGAGAAAACAGCTATCAAGACAAATTTTAGTCTCATTGTGAGTAGGGACCATTCACCACATGTCTAGAACTGTACATTAGCATTTGGGGGCACAAATCTGAACAAAATATGGTCATCACAGGCTGCAGAAAGCAATGCAGTAACAGTAACTAGACTACTAAGTACTATAATAACATTTGGACAAAATGTTATTGTCAGAAATAATAAAATCAACTGACATTTATTACATGATTGTCATGTGACAGGCACTGTTCTAGGCATTTTACACATTGCCCTGTTCTAAATTAATCTGTTTAATTTAGAACCCTAGGAGGCAGGTAATATTCTCCTTGCAGTTTTATAGTGTGGTGGTAGAGGGGTTAAGTCACACATCCCAACTTCACTTATCTATTAAGGAACAGAAAGCTAAAACATGCACTGAGCCTTGGCTCCAAGAGCTGGATTACCCTATACTGCCCTTGAGAAGCCTAAGTCAGCGCCCTTGGTGCTCAACAAATACTAGAGGGAGGGAGGGAGGGAGGGAGGGAGGAAACACCAAATATTTACAGAGCATTCACACAATGTGCCTGAAGCTCCTCCTACCCAAAGGCCAGAACCTTGGAATGTCTGTGATTCCTTAAAGCCTAGGCAAAAGACAGGTATTAGCTTTCCCTCTGCTTCAGTGGTAGGATCAGTTAGGCTTTTGTAACTAACCCTTAAATTGTTCCCTTCACTTTCTCTGTTCTAGTTCCTATGAGCTTACACCATTTTGGAGCCAAACTAAAAATGACATTTTGAGGATACTGCTTCCAAGAATTTCCCATATGTCCTAGTATGTTACAGTGACACTGCTATAATGAAAAAGATATTTTGTTAGAATAAGGTGAGCAAGAGAGGCAAATCTAAAGAGATGATATTTTAGGTTGAAAGAAGGAAAAAAAAAATTTCCTGATTCAGAGCTAAAGGCTGCTGCCAACAGCCTGTTTTGTTCCCAAAGATCAGCACACAAAAGTTTCACAGAGTTGGAGGAAAAAGATTTGGATGCTAAGTTAGATGGGGGGTGGGGCACAATTCCCATCATTCCTTTGGGAGCTGTACAAAAATAACAAAACCTCTATAAAAGAGATGAGCAAGTGGGCTGTGAAAGGAATGACCCCTCACATATAGGGAAAGCAATTTGCATCTACAGATCTCATTGGTATAAACGACCTCCTTCAAAGAGTGAAAACCTCAATGGAAAGCCACTATATACCCATGAAAAGCTTTGCTGGCTATTTCTTGAGCTGTATACAGACTAACAAACAGGAGTGGTTAACCTGGCGCACCATGCACTATAGAGATTTTTTTTTTAAGTAGGCTTAGTCAGCTAATCTTGTTGAGATTTCTCTCATACTACTGATTTCTTATTCTCAAAATAAATTAAGAGGCTTCATTCAGAATTCCCTGTGGTCTACCAGCTTGAGTTTGTTGGGTGTCTTTGATTGTCTCTTGTCTTTAGATTCCCTGCCTTGTCTCTTTAGATTTTGCTGTGCCCTTTGGTATTTCCCGTTAGTCCATGTCTGGAATAGCTAATTACATGGTAGCATAATTCCTGCCTGTACAACAAGGAATAGCAGAACCTTGCTAATTCACACCAATGACTGAAAGACTCCTGTGTAAGTTACTGAATTATGTAAATGAGCAATAAGTGAAGAAAGATGATTCAAAATTGTATTTCATTCATTTATTTTGACAAGTGTAGTTTAGTCTTAATTATTTTGAAAATTTCTTTGTAGCATACTAATAAATTTACTGTAGCACATTTGTTAAAAGTGATAAAGCCTTCACTAACAGAGACCAGAGTGTGCTCTATTGAATAATTTTCTTTAGACAGTCTCAGGTTCAGGCTTCTCTATCTTGGATTTGATTGACTTTTCAGCATCGATGCTTTTTTTGGATAAGACAATTTAAAATATAGGAGTTATTTCAGCAGTAAACAGTGACTTATAAACAGGTCCCACATATGTTTACACTTTGACCACATTAGTTAAAATAATAATGTTTTACTTAAACATTTTCATATCCTATGGTCAACAATGCTAATGAGACTTTATTTTTATCTTCTAAATAAAACCAGTAAAGTCAGTCATTCATTCCTTTTAATTCCTATTTCTGTTTTGTTTTGTCTAACCATACTTCTTTTTCTTTTAAAGCTAAAGATGTCTGTTTTAAGGTAAGTGAATATATCACAGTATGTAACATTTTCATGTCAAAATACTTACATTATTATAGTCTGAATTAATTTAAGATAGGGAAACATTTTGATACACTTTTGACAGATATATCCTGAAGGATGGATCAATTTATTTCAAAGTACCACCCTCGGCTACATCCGGGAGTAAAGAGCAATTGCCCTTCCAGTTTATAGTCCTGGGCTTAAAGCTTTACACAGGCCAGCTTCTTTAGTAAGCACTTTTAGACTATATTCCAATTCAGACATGCTTTAAAATCACCATGCATTTGTCAGATGTGGTTTTTTGATTTATAAGAGGTAGATAAGCAAGAGAGCTTAAAGAAAAGTAAGACAAAACTCTCAGAGTACATGACTACATTTATGTCTATTAAAATCGTACCCACTTTCCAAAGCCCAACTCAGATTCCATCTGTACCAGGAAACTTTCCTCGAAGCAGATGCTCAGGTTCTGTGAATCCTGGTCATTTCATCTCTTTGAGGTTGTATTTTCATCTGAAAAAATGTCAACTAACCCTGTCTAACAAGACTGGATAGGAAAAAGTAAAAGATAATGGATGTGTGTGTTCTCGATAAAATAGCAAAGTCCTAAGGGCTGGAGGTGTAGCTCAGTAGTATCATGTGTGAAGCTCTGGGTTTGATTCCCAGCACTGCAAAATAAAAAGAAAGTATCAAGTCCTATAAAAAGTAGGTATTTAGAGGATGAATGCATGAATAAGCAAGGCATCAGAAGCAGTATCACCTCTAGTGTTAGGAGTATACAACAGTGGTACAGCACTTGCCTAGCATGCATGAGGTCCTGGGTTTGATCCCTAGCAACACACATGCACACACACAGAATAGTACTACCTCTAGAAGCAGGAACTAGGTCTTGCTTACAATTGTGTCCTTTACATATCACATAGGGCAGAGACTCACTCCTTGAATGAATTGGGTCAAATAAGTGCAGGGCAAGAAAAGGGGACAGAGAAAGACACACAGACCTAGTTTTGTGATTCTTTTTTTTTTTTTTTTTGTAAATTTGAGTTTACAACAATTTCTTAAAACAAGTAAAGTACATCAAAGTATAAAATTACCAGAAAACCTATCTTTTTTGGAGCACATCTGGTTCAAGCCTTAAGTTCCAAGGGATGGTAGGCGTGCTTGGCACACAGACCAAGGAGAGAAGGTTTCCCAGGGCCATTAACCAGGGAGAATGCAATTAATGTTAGTCAATTTAATGCAATGACAAGTGGCTAATTCTGTCTAGTTGCTGTCTTCCAGACACAAGGTAGGAGAAAGCACATGAATCTGAATAAATTCATGACAACTACAGGAAGAACTACTCTAGGAATGAGTCAACTCAATGATGGGTTTTTCTTTATATATGAGGTGTAACATTATAAATGGGGACTGACTAATAATGTGAAAATCAGCATCAGATCTGGGCCTGGGGCTATAGGGTAACTGGAGACATCATAGGACCATTATTAGACTTCAAAAGTTATGGTTGATTTGAAAATTTTGAAAAATTTAAAGAATTATACAGGACAATGAAGACCTATATCAATTTAGATGAAAAGCAAGAAAGCAAAGCAAAATAGAAAGTCAGTGTAAACATTATGTCAGTAACGGGAAAGATGAGGACTAAGCAAACATTTAACCATTAAAGGCTGTTCTGGTACAACACAAGCAGTTGGTAAAAAACAAAACAAAATAAACAAACAAAAAACCTCAACCATCAAAACAAAAACAAAAAATTAAGGGGATATGTGAGAGGCAGTGCTGTCTCTCAGAGAGAGCATAAATACTTTTGAAACCATGAGAAGAAACGTTACTGCAATAGAGTTAAGGCAAATAAGAAATGATTAAGACATTAAATTCTGGGCTAAGTAAATGAAGAAAAGAATATGCAATTTAAAAAGAATTCCTACCTAACAAGAGGAAAATACCGGAGTCAGACTAAACCTGTTTAAATCCCAAACATTTCTGAGACCATGAAACCCTTCTGAATGACTATAAATTCTCTAAAATTTGCTTGAAGCAAATGGGACTGGTATTTTCATATTGTTCACTAACTTTTTAAAATTCACATTTATTAGAAATTTTAGCTGATATAAAAAGTCACCAAGTCAATAACCGATAAAATTACGAAGAGTGTGTCTTTATAGAATGCCCTAAGAGGAAATGAAACATCATCTGCTTCTAAGATTACAGAGCTGAATGAACCTTTTAAAGTTTAAGACTGCCTTTTCAAAAGAAGTTACTGTGATACATTTTAAGTGGGTATTTCAATATACTTCTAATGAAAAACACTAATTTGGGGGAAAGAAAACTTAGTATAACCATTTTTAATCCCCAAGTGCTTTATTTAGGTTATATCATAGTAGATAACATACATGTTACACAAATATTGATCATTTGATATTAATTCCTACACTTGATCTCAGCCAAAAGGCCAAGAAGTGATTAATATTCATTGCTAAAACTTACAGTACATTCTATCATGATACTTAAAGGATCTACTCTCTTCTCTGCCATGAGTATTATAAGCCCTTTCCTCCTAATTAATGTGCAATTAATTCAACCAACCTCCAATTAGTCTTCTACAACATTACCCCACTTAGATAATAAAGCAGTCTCTAGATTGGGTTTTAAACCTGGGCTAAAATAGACTTCTACAGACCAAAAAATGGTTCTTGGATTTCTCTTTGTAGTGTAATTTAGATGTCATATCCAATTTGCTGTCATGACTATTGTTTCACTGTGCAATTTGTATGTCGTTTTGAATGGTAAAGCATCATAGCTTTATTGAATTAAACCTTCTGTCTTGATTTATGGTCTGATGTTACATGTTTGTGCATTTTATGTTTATGTCTCAAAAGCTGCTTTTGACATCAAGTAGTAGAAAAAGAATGTGCTCTTTTGATATGTTTGCTCAAGTCTTAGTAAATATAAACACAAACTGGAAAAAAAACCTGTCCAAACCAAAAAATAGTGAATATTATTATTATTATTATTGCTTTTAAAGACAGAGATAGCTAACTAAGACATTCACATTATAAAATCACAGAATGCCTGGCTGTTCTGTAACCTAAATGTCTTGATTGCCAATTATATTAACCAATCTTTTCTAAGAAACAACTGCCCTTTTCATTGACAGTTTTTGTGATAGCTAACTCAAACATAAAATGTTCATACCACAAATCCATAGTCACAAAGAAATTAAAATGCTCCTGAACTTTAACTCAAAAAGGATAGAGACTATCTTACCTATAAAACTCAGTTTAGTGTTGGTCTGTTTGTCCTGGCCTATGAATTCAACTTCTAAAGTCATGACTAAGAAGACTAACCATGGAAAGCCTTCCACTAGACCACTGGAATAGCCTTTTAAGTAATTTTTAGTGCATGAAATTTCATAAAGTTTTTACTAGATAATTACACTTCCTGATTTTGTAATTAGTGGAAGTACATGCAATTACATAATAATTATGATAGTAATTACGTAATTAAGATGTATAATTATGTAGTAAAAAACATCATGGAAATAAAACCATCTACTGTGTAAGCACAATACATTTTAAAAGTAAATTCACTAGCCCGACTGTTTAAAAATACTTTTCTTCAAAATAAAGTGATTAGCTCACATTATGATCTAACTGCTTGAAAATTGTTAATATTTTTTCAGTCATTGGTGATAAAAATGTATCTTTAAAAAGTTTATGAAAGAAAATCTTATCAGGTTCTTCCCACTTTTATCCTTACAAAAATAACAATATCTTTGCAAATGAAGACCACCAACCACCACTTACTTTATCACCTAGCTATGCAACACTGGTGCCTTTGTTTGTGTTGCTGTGTCACTATAAAGAGGAAAGGAACCTACCCATTGAGAAGACAGTAATTGGAAATGATTGTATAAATTAAGTCACATGGCTGTTAATCATAGAATGCCTGTAGGTCCCAGTATACATAAAAATGCAAAGGATGAGTGCATATTTACAGAAATGGGCTTAAAGACACATCATCAGAATCCAGAAGTTTGCTGCCCAAACCATGGCAACTTTCATATATTACTTTAAGTATCAAAAAGAAGATGACAGAAAATGTACAGAGTCAAGGAAGGCACTTCTACTTTTGGGCAAAGCAATTAAGGAGATGATTTCCTGGGAAATGTAGTTTCTCTTCTGTTATATCGTAAAGTCATTTTTTGTTAAAAATAAAACAAAAATGAAAACAAAGCAGACAGTACTGTGAAAAACAAAACCTTGTGATGGGGCTCCATGCTGCCAAAGGAAATAACTACTTTGTCATTATTGTGGTGAGCATAAAAACTGCACATAAAATTCAGCAACAGTAGGAAAAGTAAATTTCAAAGTAAACTTTTGGGTACCAAAATATAAGAAAAAGATTCTGGTTTCCATTTACAAAAATCTAGTTCAAGGCCTTGAAATCTTTTCAAACATGCTAAAATCAATGTTCTAATGAGGTTCAGAATGTAGTGTTTGGGTGACACTTCACTTTGGGTCCGTGTAGAAAGGCCCTTACATAAAGAGGGTGTAGAACTACATTCTACTTCTCTCTTTTATAAGCCACTAATCTTGAGAAGCTGAAAGCTATTTTGAAAATCCTAATTTACTCCTCCCTTGTTCCTTCTAGTTAAGAAGAAACAAAGTGGAAGAGCTCATGCTTTCTTGCTTTTGTCTCCTCTCCTAGCCTTTGTCAGAAAACTACATTTTTAGCATAATTACAAAATATATTTCAAAGGGTCAGAATATAATGTGAAGTCTATCTTAAACATGGGTAGCCCTTCTGTACCTTGCATTTTAAAATTTTACCAAAAGGATGGCCCTAACTAATGAAAGAATGAAATGGAAGTAGGATTTGAAATTAGGCTTTCGTTACTAAGAGAGGAGAATCGTTTGAATTAGTGCTTTTCAAACTTTAATATGCCTAGGAATCACCTGGGGATCATGTTAAAATGCAGATGCTGATGTAGTAGATCTAGAGAGGGCCCAATATTTTGCATTTCTAACAAGCTCCCAGGTGATGCTGACGCTGATAGTGTACTGATCACACTTTGAGTAATAAGGTCTTAGGATCTTGGAAAAAAAACTGCATGGAGAAAAAAGCCGATTTGAGTTCATTTCTATGTTGTTTTCTCCCTCAATTGCTAAATTGTTTGAATAATTATTTCAAGTTGAGTAAAATTATTTCTTTGTAAAATTTCAGTGCTCATTTTTATTATAAAGCAGTACATGATCAGATTATAATTTAGGAATTAGATAACAGTATAAAGGAGAAAATAAAAATTGTCTATTATCCATAGATAGTGACTATAAATTTCTAGTGTTCCTTACTTATTTTTCCACCTTGCACATCACCACAAATTACAATCACAATTGTTACTTAGTTTTGTACTTTAGCATTACATTATATTTTCCTTTTAAACAATAAAACTAAGTAACATCTAACAATAACAACAAAAACTCCCACTTTCCTGTTTTCAAAATTTTTTACAGATTTCTACAATCACTTCCTAATCACAAACAGGTGGCTAACTGTTTGTTCTTAATTGCCAACTTAGAGCCTCCTACCATAAAACTTCCCTTAAACTCATCAATGGAACTGTTAAAAGAAAAAAACCCCACATTATTAGTTATTTGCAAGAAAATAAAATCAAAGGAAAATTGAGCTTAAAGTTACCCATCTCAATACCTATTTTTATAAACAAAACTGTTTTCACAATGATAAAAGGTAGAATTTTAAGAAGAACAGATGCTTTAAGTGAATTTCTGCTTACATTTTTTGTGTATTTAGTAGGTGTGAATTGTTTTATGTGTACTTTACCTGGTATTAGCTCCTAAAAACAGAGAAAAGGTTCATCTCTAAAAACAGTTTTTCAGTGGAATAACCCAACACAAATGGGCTTTAAAAAGAGGCACACAACCACATGCTTGTCATCCCAGTGACACAGGAGGATGGAGCAGGAGGACTGAAAGTTCAAGGCCAGTCTCAGCAACTTAGCAAGACTCTGTCTCAAAATTAAAAAAAAAAAAAAAAAAATTAAAGGGGCTGGGGATGTGGCTCAGTGGTAAAGCACATCTGGGTTCAATCCCCAGCACAAAAAAAAAAAAAAAAAAGACTAAATGGACCAAGCTGACACAGTCTACTTTTTTGGTGGTGGTGGTGGGGGGGGGCGGTTCCTGGGGATTTGAGCCCAGGGGTGCTCTACCATTGAGCTACATCCCCAACCTTTCTTATTTTTGATTTTTGATTTTGAGACAGGGTCCCACTAAATTGCCAAGGCTGACCTTGAATTTGCAATCCTCCTGCCTCAGCCTTACAGGTCTCTGGGATTATGGGTGTGTACCACCATGTCTGGCAAGTGACTTGATATTCTTTCCATTCAATTCAAATTTGGTGTCAGCAAAATGACAGATACAACTTATCATTTGCCTTTAGCATCACTTGTAAAGAGTTGAAGCAACACATTTAATTTGCACATGTCAAGGAACTCCAATTCAATTTATAGCAAACCCAAGTTCAAGCCAAACACTATAGGAGGTTCTACAACTTTACTTCAAATTGCTTCTCAGTAATATACAGAAGCATTTCCTAGGACCAATTTTTCTAAAATCCTTTAAATTGCTTGTGTGAGTGAGCTGGCTACAATGGGCAAAAGCACAAACAGGATACAACCCTCTGTCTCCATGAACTGAGTGAAAGAGAATGTAAAATAAAATAACTCAGGATAAGCTCTATGAGAATGGCACTCAAAAGGGGGCTATGGGAACATAAAATTGGGGACATTTACATAACTAATTTCTTCATCAATATAATGGGCGTTATCCATTGCTGCCTCACAAGGCTGTTGGGAGGACTTGTGTTACACATGTGAAAGGACAATGGGAAACTATCAAGTACCTTACAAATGAACAGCCTAATTCTGGGTGGTATTAATGGAAATATGAAATGCCTTGCAGATGTTACCATAGGCATAGAGAAAAGACAGAAAGACAGGTCTAGTGGTACACACTGTGCAGAGAAAAGAGCAAGACTCTATCTCAAAATAAAATAAAAAGGACTGGGGATGTAACTCAGTGGTAGAGTCCTCTGGGTTCAATTCCCAGCACCAAAAAAAAAAAAAAAAAAAAAAAAAGGAGGCAATAACAAGAAACTGAAAAGTTTAAGAAAAAAAAAATCAAGTAAAGAAAGCAGGTGAGACCATAGCTCAAAGAGAAGTGAATACAAGATTTCATCTGATTGAGAGAAGCAAGCACAGCACAGCACAGCAATCTTTACAGATGGGAAACTAGAGACTTGCCTACAACCCTTTGCAAGAAACAGAGGTAATATGAAGATAGTCTGTCTAAGCTTAAAGACACTCTCATTGAGAAGTCAGGCTTCTTCTTCTTCTTTTAAATTTTTTTTTAAGTTGTAGATGGACACGATACCTTTATGTGAGGATTGAACCCGTGCTTCACACATGTGAGGCAAGTGCTCTACGATTGAGCCACAACCCCAGCCCAAGAAGCTATTTATAAGGTTAAATCACCAAAATCACCATCTTTTAGTTTCCACCTGCAATTCCAATTCCTTTCTTCAACAGAATCCTAAATCCCAGTGTTCAAACTCTGGCAGATAAAAGCAATGTATTTAAAGGGGGGAAAGTTCATCATGTAGAAGAACATCTGTTATGGTATCTCCCAGAATTCATCATGAAATAGCATTTGAAATCCTAACCCTTTACACCTTAGAGTATGACTGTCTTTGGAGACAGGGTCTTTAAAGGAGTAACTAAATTAAAATGAGATCTTTAAGATGGGTCCTAATCCAATATATCTGGTGTCAAAATATGAAAAGGAAATAAGGTTCAGAGGGAAAAATCATGTGAAGACACAAGGAGAAAATGCCATCCTGCAGGTCAAGGACAAAAGCCTTAGAAGACACCCACCCTTGATCACAGACTTCCAGCCTGCAGAACTAAGAAATTATTTTCTGTTGTTGAAGCTACTCAGTATGGGGTACTTTGTTTTGGCAGTTCTAGCAAACTAATACACCTTCCTACTAACATTAGCTGTCACAGAATCAGAGGACATATGCATCTGCTGAGAATACAAACATAAAAAAAGTTTCTTTCTAGAAATAAAGACCAAACCCTGAAGTAAAAAGTGAGTTAGTGGCTCCTTCTCTGCTTTTAAAACAATCTGACCAGGTTGGTGGTGACTCTCGGCCTTATCACACACTAAGCTGTCTTCCCTAACACACTCTCAGTTCCTACAGAGCAGGGACTGTCAACCATCCATTTTGCTTTCTCTGCCATGTGGCATCACACTCAACACACAATAGGATCTACACGTACATATACTGCTTTTTACTACTGCTGAATAAACAACAACAAAAGGTTTACTTGAGAAAAATAAGAGACTTCTTCCCCTCTTGCATTTTAATTTAGGCCACTGAACAAAGATTTGAACTGATCCAGGTTTCTTCAAACTGTTCACTTATCCCTACTCAGGCTAAGGCACCATGGGATGAAGCAGTCAAACAGGACCATTTCATGCTGCCATCCTGGAAATGGATTTTTACTTCATATATTGCCACAGTATTCCTCTAAAACCTCCTATGGATCCATTATGTCATCTGTGTACATTCTGGAGCAGTTACAATAATAATGCAAAGTCCCACAGAAATAAGATTTTTAAAATGTTATGTAGTTACAGTGAATATGCAGTAAACACTTCACCAAAGTGAATAACAGTCCTTTACCATTTTAAAGGAAAGAGAAAAATACCAAATGGGGTTAATTCACATTATGGACTAATGGCCTGTAAACTTTCGTTTGAAAGCAAAGCGCAGAAAAAGCTTTGACAGAGCTACTTTTCACTGTAAAAATAAATAAACCTCTTTCAAATAATTTGTACATGATTTTTCCAAGTCAAATTGCTAACTTTCAAACAAAAATTAAAACCACCATCCAGTTACAACCCTTAAAATATGGGCTTTATAATGGAAATGGTAAAACAATCTTAGCGAAGGAAATGTTGCTAGGGTACTGACAGTAAAGGAGAGTCTACAGTAAATACTTCACACTCTAGTTACAGGGCACTTGTTGACAGACAATACT
Source organism: Ictidomys tridecemlineatus (assembly GCF_052094955.1). Taxonomy (NCBI): domain Eukaryota; kingdom Metazoa; phylum Chordata; class Mammalia; order Rodentia; family Sciuridae; genus Ictidomys; species Ictidomys tridecemlineatus. The sequence goes on from NC_135493.1 coordinate 107,844,447, forward strand.
TATATTCCACTCTTAATGATATAACTCTGTGTAACAACTATCACTTTTCACAGGACTTCTGCTGTTAATGTCTACTGGTGTTCTGGCCTTGGTCCAAATTGAATAAATATATTTGCCTTCTGGTTCCCACAGATTTTAAATTCATTTTTATAGCATGTTTCTCTTGAAGAGCAAATCAGAAGAGAAAATTTCATTCTAACTTTTAAAGGGACAAGTGATTTTATATATACTAATTTAAATGTATGGATTTCCTCTCTATTAATTGTTCTCTGCACTACAGGCTGCACATCAGAATTACCTAGGAATATTTTCTAAAAGTTATACCTTCCTAAAATTTCACGTCTCACCTTCAGAAATAGAATATGTGGGCACAGGAACCATGCCCCAAGAAACTCTTGGGAGGCAGCTTATAACATATCATGTGTTAGGAAACTTCTGCTCATGGGTCACTGGTAAGCATGACCCAGAGTTTCAGTTTAAATCCCACTGCTAACAAATACCATAATACCAATTAGCATCACTGTAGGATCTGAAAATGCCCTGAGCACATAAATATCAGCTAACTGGCTCCTTCCTAAACTATAACTTAAGAATAATAAATAAACAAGAGGAAGTTTAAAGAAAAGTTTCAACAGTTAAAATTCAATAAATAAAAGGGCTCTCAGAACATTTCATGAAGTTCCTTCTGTCAGACACATACATTTTGTACTCTTCTTTTTTAAAAATTTCCTTTAGCCTTCTGACACATAAAAGAACTTGTCAATAATTCTCTTAGTACCATTTTTTTTTGCCCTAACTGCTGGGTAGTGTAAACAACAAAAAAATGTGTCCCCATTCTTAAACACACTGCAAAATGGGACTACAATAAACCGAGTATACGGATCCTGACAATACTTCTCCTCTTTTGCCAAGCAAGAAGCTTCTAAGTGGCCACTATATTCCCTCCCATTGTCCCAGGAAGCAATCTATACCCCTCAATGTTCTCCAAGAAGGCAGAATAAGTTCACAGTGACTTTCCAGATCACTCCTCTCTCTCCATGACTCCAAGAGTCACCAGACTTTTTGAAAACTGCTCTTCACAAAAGACTGATTCACTTCCCAAAAAGGAATTTTGGAGCTATATGGAGGAGGATTCTATCCCCTTGGAGTCTAAAAACATCTAGAGAATAACCTAAGATGGCCATATTCAGAAAGGAGTCATGGGAGAGCAGGTTCTAATATACTGATACCCAGAAGGACATAACTGGCCCAATAGAAACACACAATGCTTCCATACTTAATTTTTCAACTCATGACCACCTTTAAGGAAAGGCTTTTGGGGGCTAAAGAAAAACGTCCATTGATGATGTTCCAAATAAATATAGGCTAGATGTTAGCCATGCATGGAAATTCTAAAACCTAGTTATTAATGGACATAAGGAATTTCTTTTCTATATAAATTTTACTAATTCATGGAAAATACACTGTGAAGATAGCCCATCTTTGTTGAACATCTAAGGATAAGATACTAATATCCAAACCAAGTCCTGTGTCAGCTGTAAAATATTTTATATCTAAGGACAGAAAAACCAAGTTAGTAAAGGCAATTTAAGAAATAATTTCTAGCCTATCTTGGAGATAGAAAAACTGAAGTCAATTATGATTGGAATTGAAAACAGTGCGACCAAATCAAGGGCAGCATGGGGATTGTTATGTGAGGAAATACAGCAATATTTGGAGGTTTTTATATGCGGTTGAGGTTGCCTCCAGCCTTAATACCGACCAACAAAATGTTGAATTGATATTCACTGACAAACAACATAAACACTCTGTAGGTAACTAATAAGAAAAATGTGTAAATTTGCCTTTTTTATTTTTTACAGGTAATAGAAAAGTTGTCAATGTGATTTTCAGGTAGGAGAAAAAACATGCACTTGTCATGACATTTTCAAATACTTTAAGTTATGTAATAAAGCTTTTCCCAGACCCATTAAGTCCCACGGTGCCTGTAAGTCTTGTATAAGGAAACGCCAAGTGCAGAGGGTTCCAGGCAGCATCTGATCATATGGGCTGAGGCACCTATATACTCTCTTAGGATGGAGTCAATAAAAGAACTCCACCCCATCCCTCTCTTTCAAAATGAACCTAGGCTTTTAGTGAACAGCAGAGACACACTCCAGGTCTATTTTTTTTTTGTGGTAATATCTGGTTTTTGTAGGCCCAATGATCACGTTGCCTATGCTTACTTTATTACAATTACTAAACTCTATAGAAAATAGCATTTTCAAAATATAGCATTAACGAGTCCTTTTTGTACCGTTCCTCCTCCAAAGCCTTGCTTTAATAGAGAACAATGTGAGACAGGCTGTGGGGGCCAAAGCT
>NC_135493.1:107851807-107871807 GCF_052094955.1 Ictidomys tridecemlineatus
GGATTGAACCCAGTGTCCCACACATGCTAGGCAAGTGCTCTGCCACTGAGCTGTAGCCTCAGCCCTTAGTGGACTTTTTTAAAATTGGTCTGATGAGACAGTGTTTTATTTTAGTTTTCCAAGATTTCTGCATGGGAACATAACCAGTCTTCTTATGAGCTAACGCATGCTTGTTTACATGTTCTCTCTCTCATGTGTAGGCAGAGAAGAAATTTAAAAATCTGCAGGAAAACCTTAAACTTAAGTTATTTTCCTTATACAACCTAGAACATGAGGCCTGCCTCATCACACCAACTCATATATCCTCCTGGAGGTAAATTCTTTTGGGGTTAAGCCTGAAAAAATATCAAAGCAGGAAGGGAAATGGGTTGCTAAAAACCTGAAATATAACCCCAAAGTATATTGATCATTAAACATCACTGTTTTTCTACTATGAACATAGATAATTCATCACTGACTATAACTTTAAAGTCTAATGAAGGTGCATTAAACCCTATTACTCTGCAAAAGGAGAAGAAGCAGTTAGCTCTATCTATCACAGTAGGAAGCAGATTCACAACTCTAAGCCCCACTGGAAATGACAGAGAACATGAGGTACATAGTTAAAAATGGAAAACTGGCCCAGGAAAACCTTTGCTGAAAACTCCAATAGCACCCTCACCACACACAGGGTAGACTCCAACCTCTCATGCCTCTCAGCCACATACCCACCACCCTCATCATCACACTCAGGCAGTGTTTCCTTCCCTCATCTGTGCTCTTGCCCAACCATTCTGCCCCTCCTTTCAGAAAGATCTCTCAAACTTGCTGAAACATCCAGTTAGTTCCTGCCTCACTGCACCTCAGTCATCACCATTTCTAGGAAGGTTTTTGAGCTTCCATGATTGGTTTGCTCACTCTCCACCTGATGGGTCTTCCCATAACTTACTCCACCCCTGTAAACCCAGAGCTCATACCCTAAGTAGTCCTTTCTAGGTTTAATCCTCCTAGTACATAAGTTTCTGAGGACAGGGACCATGTGTATATCCCTCTGCACTGTTGGTGCCTAAGACAGGGCCTGGTGTGCAGTTGGCCTTCAATGAGTATAGAAGAAGAGAGACATAAAACCCACCCTGCAGCTCCCATTTAACATCAAAATACTGCCTAATAATATGACACTACTCCATTATATTGATTTCCAATGTTTCCTGTGTGGATTTCCCCTCAGCAGACTGCAACCAGAAAGATCCTAGGCTCTTGGGTCTAAATCTGGTTAAAATGTAGTTCTACCACTTAACTGAGGTAACCTTGAACAAATTATTTAACCTATTCACACCTTAATTTCTTCAACTTTGGAATGAGACTAACAAACCTCTCAGGAATGTCTTTTTTTTTTTTTTAAAAAGTATCTTGAGTTGTAGATGGACACAATACCTTTATTTTATTTATTTTTATGTGATGCTAAAGATCGAACCCAGTGCCTCACAAGTGCTAGGCAATTGTTCTACCACTGAGCCCCTCTCAGGGATGTCTTAATGGTAAGGAGATATCAAAGAAAGCACCTAGTGCTGGGTACAGTGGCACATGCCTGTAATCCCCATCACTTGGGAGGCCGAAGCGGGAATATCACAAGTTTGAGGGCAGCCTTGACAACTTAGCAAGTCGGTAAGCAACTTAGTGAGACTCAGTCTCAAAATAAAAAATAAAAAGGGCTGGGGATGTGACTCAGTTGCTAAGTGCCCTGGGTTCAATCTTTGGTACCAAAAACAACAGGAAAAAAGAAAAAAGAAAAAGAAAGCACCTAGCACCCAGTACACAGTAGATACACAATAGATCTCACCTTTCTCCAATTAGACTATAAGCTTCTGGAGGGTTCAGACTTGTACGTGGTTATGGAAACCAACACAATGGCATGCCTACCATTGGTGCTCCAGAAAGTTTGTTGAAGAAATATGTTTAAACTCTTGAATATAAATGTTCTCTTTTCATGACTGCATTAAAACTGCTATTTTTACTGTGTTTTACAAAAATATCCATTTAGAATCTTAGTACCCCTTAATTTCCATACACCTTTAGGTCTTATATAAATCATCAGTCTTGATTATGAAAAGGTTGAGATAAACCTTCTTGTTTTCCCTGCCACTCAATTAAATTACTTAGTTTCCTATCTGCTTTATTTGCAATATCTATGTTAACTTAGCTATTTTGCAAATATGGAACAACAGAGAGTGGAAAAAAATACTGGTTTGCCAACTCCACTGTACTTCTTTGCAAAGGAAATTATTTCCATAGGCTACAGAAATAACTTATTTGGATTACTTCAATTAGTTCTAATACAAAACATTGCCACCACTTCATTAATCAGCCGCTTGTGAGGGTTACTTTTCTAAGAAGTCTTTTTGGTAATTTGATTAGAAAGAATGGTGGTGCACATTATCATCTGATTCAGTATGTCCATCAAGTAGACAATTTATAACAAGTTCTTGATAACGATGGGCTTTAAAAAATACACAGTAATTTCTTCATTTCAGAATCCTATTTTTTTGTACAGATGAAGTTATTTTTCAAAGTCTTTGGCAATATACGTTGCTGAATAAGCATTAGGAAATATTTCAGTGCTTTAAGAGGCATTTCACTCTTTCCCTCTCCCCACAGACAACCCCCCCACGAATGATGCAGTAATTAAAACCTAATTATTATCTTCATTTTAAACAAAACCTAAAGTGAATACCAATTAATAACAACATACTAATGAGCATCTGCTGTGATGAAATTGAATATGAATGTGCTGCAAATTTCGGGTAATTTATTTTTTTTAGGGGAAGTGCCACTGGTCGCATTCTGCAGTTAGAAGATTATATAGAATGTACACCATTTTCTATCAAGTCATTCTGCACATGGCAATTTCCATCTGAGGAGACAGGGCTGGCTTCAAAACTGCAGATGTTGAAATATCCAAATATTGGCCATGGGGTCTTCACTGGGACTGAGGACAATTGTAGGACACCTGGAATTTACTGCTTTCCCTTCAAAAGGTATTCTTTCTTAATGTCATTTTTCTAAACTAATAATCCCTTGCCGAAAAAAAAAGATTTGAATTCGCCCCCTCTCTTACATGTAAGGGTATATATACAATAAGAATTTAAATACAAATTTTAAACCAGAAGAAATGATAATATAAAAATAAAGGTTTGCATAACATCTTCTTGGATTCCACTGGAACCTTACAATGGTTAGATATATTTATGTTTAAGCTGAAAGTATTGAGGTAGTTAGTCATGATCAGATTTATTGATATCATTATATCAAGAAGTCAAATGTGGAGACAGAACCAGATTCTGCTAATTACAGCTTGGAACTCCATATCTTTGGTATCAACAGATAGGGCTAGATTACTGTTGTTCAAATATGTTCCATTTCTGTGGTTATCCAAATGTTTTGATTCTAATTTTATTTAGTAAGACATATTCATTCAAAAAATTTAAAAATTAAAATTCACTAGTACCACATATATACCATTTTTTTTTTTGTACCAGGAATTGAACTCCAGGGCACTTAACCACTGAGCCATACCCCCAGACCCTTTTTCATATTTTATTTAGAGACAGGGTCTCACCAAGTTGCTTAGAGCCTAAATTGCTGAGGCTGGCTTTGAGCTGGTAATCCTCCTGCCCCAGCCTCCTGAGCCACCAGAATTACAGGTGTGTACCACCATGCCCGGCTACATACCAACTTTTAAGGCATTTAAGACTGCAATTTATTAACTGATATTTCCACGAACAGACTTGAAAAATGTTATAAAGTTAAAATAAACATCTATATTGATATCATTTATCTATTTTATAGATGAGAGTTCTGTATGAGATCATATTGTAAAAAATGGGCTTCTTGGATTAGGTAATTTATAGGATATCTTTCCAAATATAAACAATGTAGAAAAACTACAACTTCATTTTGTTTTCTTATTTTCAAAATAGTATCACTGGTCCTTCTTGCCTAGCACATTCAACCAAATGTATGTCTTATTAAAATAAAAACTCTCTACTATACCACCCCCATCCACAAAAAATTAGGCAAAATTGACATCTAGAATGTTTGGTCAGCTTTCTACTATCTTAATAACTGGTCTCTAAGGATTTGAAATCAACAAATAGCAATTGTTACTAAAATAAACATACATGGGTACTATAAATAAATGAGAATAATATTTAGGATGAAAATGTAACCTTTCCAATAACCTGGATATTAGGGTGAACTTTTGGTTATGACACATCTCAAAACAAGTTTTGCAATAGTAAAATAGGACGAGGTTTTCACGGCTGACCCAAGCCACAGCATGTCAGTCAAAGTCAGGGTACCACGATACCATGGGTCAGCTGTACTCATCAGAAAGACAACTAATTCAGAATCTACTACCTACTAGAAACTGTTTTGAATGCTAGGATTACACCAGAGAACAAGATAGAAAATTTGCAGTATCACAGGATCTTAGAGACTGGTGTGGGTGCAATTTCTCCAACACTATACCACAGTAAAATGTGGGTATTTCCACTGATCTACCACTCTCCTCATGCCAACCACTTTTATATGACACCATCACTCCTGGATTTCTTTCTATACCTGTTTGTGTGTATGGTACTGGGAATTAAACCCAGGGGTCCTCTATCACTGAGCTACATACATCTCCAGCCCTTTTTATGTTTTATTTTGAGATAGAGTCTCACTAAGCTGCTGAGGCTGACCTCAAACTCATGTTCCAACTGCCTAAGACTCCTGAGTAGCTGGGATCACAGGCATATGTCACCATGGCCAGTTCCGTAACTTTTTAATAGCATATGTTATCTTCCACTTTTTGACAGAATTATGTATGTTTTAGTTCTGATGCTACACTGAAAGATCTCTATTGGTTATATTAATTTTTAAATTTCTGAAAATATTTTCATCAATATGTCCAATCAGTGACTAACCAAATTATTCTGCTAATTGGCTATAATAAACCAAAGCTTCATATCTGTTGTACTTATATAGTATGAAATGCTTTTCAAAGTGTTCAATCCTCACAAAAACTCTGTGAGGCCGGGGGGCAGCTGGGATAGTTTTTCTTGTTTTACAGAGTTCATCAAGGTGAAGTCATTTGTTTATGATCCCAGATCTGGCCAGTGAATGTGATAGTTCTGGTTGGTTTGAAAACTTCTAAGAAAAACTGGTAGAGCTAAGATGAGAATGACTGGTCACAGCTAGAACCAAGGAAACTGCAGATTTTTATGCTATTAAAATTAACAGATATTTCCTGAATGTATGTTTTAAATCACACTACACTAAAGAAAGGACTTATTAAAATTTAGAATGATTAATATATTCATGTGATACTTTCAAGTTCTCAAGTCACTCTCTTTTGCATTATGCTTCCATTTGATCTTCAACATGTGAAGTAGTTATTCTGATTATCCTCATTTTACAGTTAGGAAAATTGAGACTCAAAGAGGTTATTGGGCGTACGGCCCGGGTTCGATCCTCAGCACCACATACAAAGATGTTGTGTCCGCAAAAAAAAAAAAAAAAAAAAAAAAGTTATTGGACTTACCTTAGGTCACACATTTAATAAGTGGCAGAGCTGATGCCAGGTTTTCAGTGTCCAACACCCTTGATTTTTGTATTATGCCACTTCACATTCATGCACTTTCAACTATGTTATTCTCAGTGTTAACCAGTTCTTTTGTTACTAGTTTTCAACCTGAAATACTTGCTTTGTATGTCAGAGGTGGTCTTCTCATGTGCCTGGTATCTCCCTCATGTAGTTAGGCTATGATAATATCATATTTAGGGCACAGCCTATCACTGGTCAAAACAGCTGAAATATATGAAAGAACATAGGCCTGGAGTCTAGAGGTAGAGGTTGTAATGAGAAACTAACCCAGCCAAAAAGAAAAGCTTTCCAATGTGTACCAGTACTGCTGCACTGGGGATGCAATCTATAATTCTATCAGTTTGATTTCATGATTTCTTTAATTCTGAAAAGCACCTTTAGAAATTCTGTTATCAATTGAAAAGATGTTAAAATTTGAGTTCTGAGAAGTGAAATTTATGTTCCCTGTCAAGTTTTCATCTGGTGTTAGAAATTCCTAACAGAACATCAAAGGGTTTTCCTTTTCTTGGATTTACAAATGAAAACAAATGAGGTTCAGCTAGGCACAGTGGTAGCATCTGTAACCCCAGCTACTTGGGAGGCTGAGGAAGATGGATCATAAGTTTGAGGCCAGCCTAGGTAACTTAATGAGAAACTATCTCAAAATAAAAATAAAAACAAATTTAAAGGGGTAGTTATGTAGCTCAATGGTAAAATACTCCTAGGTTCAATACCCAGTACCTGAAAAAACAAAATGAAACAAAACAAATCCAAAAAAACTCTGAGGTTCCAAGAGGCCAAGTAGCCTCTCATTTGGAAATGGTAGTGGGAGAAGCACCATGTCAAGATACTCTTTATGAGGGTTGAGTGAGATAATATGTAGCAATCGCTTAGTATACTATCTGGCATACAAGGAATGCTAAGTAACTGGAAGTGAGTATTGTAACTATTTATTAGGACGAACACTTGCCCTTGGGGAGTTTCCTAAAATAAAACAAATAGGCATTTGCAAGAACTCAACTTTTTTTTTTTTTTAATCTTGGTGAACTTCATTCAAGAGCCAAGGTCAAACAATCTAAATAAGTCACTGATGATGTAAGCAAATGATAAAAACAGATGGGGTGGTAAGACTTCAGTACCAATTACTGTAAGACTTAATTTCTATCTTTTCAATAGGTTGAAATTGGACAAAATATTTCCTTGCTTTTAATCTCTTCATAGCTCACGTGTCAGTTCTGGAGTCTTCTCAAGGACAGGGATTAGATCATAAACAAATTGAGGACTCCTAAGATTCTGGCACAGTGAGAGTGAGAAGGCCAGCAGCATAAAGTATATAGAAAAGTACTAAGCAAAGCGAAGACATAATCTACTAAACTTGGGATGGGGCAAGACAGTATGGTTGCTAAGAACACAGCCAGCATCAGACTGGGTTCAAATTCTGGCTCTACTCTTTAATCACTGTTTTTACTTATACAACTGGGGTGACCACAGTACCTCAAAGGATTATGGCACAGATTAAATGAGTTTAAACAGGAAATGCTTTTAAAGTACTTGAAACATAGTAGATGGTATAAGCTTATTTTAAACCTTTTTTTTTTTTTGGGGGGGGGGGAGGGTGTTAGCAATTTGGCCATCACAAACCTTTAATGTGTCTTGACGGTCTTTCCTTTGTTTTAAACTCTATGTCAGTCTATCATGAGCTTATATATTTTATAAGCTAATGTGATACAGAAATTGTAGCTATGAATGCAGTTTTAGTGACTAATAGTTTCATAGAACAGCACAAATTCATTTATGTATCAATAAACCTAAAAATGATGCTGAGGAGTAGTCAAGAAATAGTGATGCCATTTTAGTAGAGTCAGTTTCTTTTCACAGAGGTAGATTTTTTTTTTTTTTTTTTAGACAGGCCGTTGCCAATTGTCCTGGAACCTTTCTTTTTGGTATAATTTGGTCTCTAATAATAAAGAGTAAATATTTAAAAGGGTGGTTAATCATGTGGATTCTGGAGTTGGAGCGTTTCAAATGCTGATTCTGACATTTATTGTGGGTAGAGTTCTTGAATAAGTCACTTAACCTCTTTAAGCCTCAGTTTATCCACCTGTAAAATACCACTAGAGGGTTGTGAAGACTAAATCAGACTATGCATGGGCAGTGGTTGGCAGATGTCTACTGTCAGACACATTGTAAGCATTCAATTCACTGTAACTATTATTTAGGCATTATACTTTGTAATATCCTTACCCTGATGCTAAGATATCTATCATCATAGTTTAATGTTTCTGAATCAAGGATCTGTCTTAGAGCTGCTAACCATTTCCTTCTTTTGCCCTGAACTGCTGATACTAAATCAGTGGTCTCTCTTTCTTACTTGAATTGGTGGCATGATGAAAGGAATAGAGTAGGCATAAGCAGATTTACCATTTATGCCTTTTGTACTCTATTTCTCTAGTTAAGATTTAGTTCTTGTTAATATTTAGTTCTCCTAGTCAGACTATGTTTGGCCATCATCCTAGTCAGCTTAGTCAATGAGATGATTTCATACAGTCAACCCTTGAACACGGCAGCTAGGCTCTTTGGCTATAGACTTCCTAATTCTAACTAGCCATCACAATGGGAGAGAAACAATTGTTGTACTAAGAGATCACTTAGTGGAGTTTTCCCTTTTCATAGGAAATTTCAGGCAGCTATTAACATTAATTTAGTTGCAGTATCATGGCAAATGTGTCATAATTTTCCTCTAGGATGTTTTGTAGAAGAAGTCATTCAGTAACAAGTAGGTATATTTTCAGATATCAACTAATTATTTTCAAAAAAAACAATTAAAAGTACTAACAAGGGGCTGGGCTTGTAACTCAGTGGTAGAGCGCTTGCCTTGCACATGTGAGGCACTGAGGCAGGCAGGCAGGAAAGAAGGAAGGGTGGGGGAGGGTGAGAGGGAGGAGGAGGGAGGAAAGGAAGGGCACTAACATATACACATGTATATTTCACTAATTCTTTGTCTAAACTCTCCCAATTTGTCAGAATGGTACTGTAAAAACAGACTCCCACTCCAAATGGTTTGGTTGCTCTTTGCCTTTTATTTTTAAAGTGCATTAGAAATTAAAGTGTTAGACAGGTGCTTAATAATAAACTAAGTTTACGAGATTTGATCTTTCCTAATGAAAGCTTACTTAGGCTGCCTTCTACATTTAATAGGAAACGAATCCATTCTATTGGGAAGCATTTCAAAAAACAAAAATCAAATTGACTATTGGACTTTCCTTGAAATAAAATGTAGAGCAATGAATGTATTTTTTCTCAACTACTTTTACCTAAAAGGAAGAAAATACTTCCTAACATTTTTTAAGCTTTTGACACTTAAAAAATTTACATCTCCTCCTCTAGGTCTTATAGCTCAGGCTCCCGTTAGGCTTAATTCTAGCATTAACAGATTGAGATCTCATTCCACTATTTTTCAGTCTCACTTACCATGCTTTATCATACTATCTGGGGTTTGAAAAGAAAGTTCAAGGAACAACAGCTGGTTACTCCTTATTTACTAAGCCATATGCTATGTCTTATTTGATTCCTTGGGCAAACTGCCTCATTTTTTCCCCTTTTCTCTGTGGTTACTTCACTTCTTTGTAGTTTTTCTTGAAGCAAACCAAGAAATGCAATATATCTCCCTGAAATATGGTTCTGGCATATAGTAGTTATTCAATAAACTGAATGAAATTCAAATTTCAATTGAATGAAAACAAGCATGAAATCGGTTAGTCAAATGTTGCTGTGAGCAAGTCTAAAAAACTATAAAGGCAGCTGGGTGCATAGCTCAGTGGAAGAGCAGGTACTTAGCATGTACAAGGTCCTAGGTTCAATCCCCAGCACTGAAGGGGGGGAAAAAAAAGAAGCCTGGGAAGCAGAGACAACTGGTTGAAAATTAAGGTTCTCACCTATGAATATCATTTGTCCAGGGGACTGACTTTCAAACATTTTTAAGTAATAGAACCCTTTGCTTAGATGAACTTTCAAACAGAAAATACCTCAGGGATGCCTCTGGATAAGGTCTGAGGCCTCACCCACAGAATGCAGCTCTAACCATTTCTTAATGCTAATAAAAATGCCATGGGTGTGTCAAGAATGTACAGACTAGAGCTCTATGCTCTCTAAATAGGCCAGTTAGTTTTGTGAAGAAATAAGAAAGACAAATACATACATCATTAGCTGAAAATTATGATGTGAATTTGCTAAGCCTAATATGAAATGGTATATAATCACAACCATTACAAAATAATAGGAAAGAAAACATCTTTATTGGAATATTGTTCCCCTTTAGAGCTAGCACAGGTGGGCAGGGCCTTCAGCAGAAGCTGTTGGAGGCAGTTTTAGCCTTCAGTCATCTGCAGGCCTGTAGGAGGTCCCACCCACCAATATGACTCCACTGTAATCTATTTCACCTTGCTCAGATATACTGTTTAACATTTGTGAATGTAAAATAACCTTAACCAGCAATTTAAAACCAGGAGAACAAAAGGAACTTGATTGAAACTAATTTACATTTTCAATTATTATTATAAAAATTTAAAAACTCCGCTTTTTCTTTGGTGGTCTGTTTGTTTTTAAATGATTACCCTTAACCAACAGGAAGGGATAGGTTCCAGAGTGCTGGCTACAGTGAAATAAGAGAAAACAAGTCAGGAGATTCTCTTGTTCTCTATTGCTATCTATGTTCCTCCTCAATAAATAAGATAGAATGGTAACTATAAACAAATAGATGTCTACATTTCATATAAGAGAGTTTTCTGAACACTACCGTTGTCAAAAATACACTGAATCCCAAAACTGAGATATTCCCATTTAAAATCATGCCATGGGGGCCGGAGATGTGGCTCAAGCGGTAGCGCGCTCGCCTGGCATGCGTGCGGCCCGGGTTCGATCCTCAGCACCACATACCAACAAAGATGTTGTGTCCGCCGAGAACTAAAAAATAAATATTAAAAATTCTCTCTCTCTCTCCTCTCTTAAAAAAATAAAATAAAATAAAATCATGCCATGTTTTTAAGATTTCACATTCTCAATTGAATGTTTAGGACTTGTACAGGTGATCCACATTCCATTGTCCAAATCTATTCTATCAATTTTTAAAGCTAGACTTAATAAGATCTTCATTTTTTCCTTTAGTGGAGTGCTGTTTTTTTTGTGCTTTAACAATGAGAATATTAATGTTTTGTTCCTTAAGAGTGTGTTTTTTTCATAGTTGACTACTTTCTCCTTGCTGTGAATTTCTGGACAAAAAGTTTAGCAGGGGCTTCTAATGACAAATCTACTTAGGTGTACCTTGTTTTCAGTGTGGCATCTTTGGGAATTATGATTTCCTCAGCAATAGACATTTAATTCATAGAATTTCTTTGTATAAAAGGAGCATATTCTGCTCTATTTTTCCACACATACCCTTTCATTGGAAATATAGCATTCTATTTTCTTATCACCTGGCTATGTAAGTTTAATTTCTTAATTATTATTTTTTAAAAAAGTCATGGTGCTGAGGTTCTAATGCAGGGCCTCTTATACAGTAGGCAAGTGCTTAACTACTTAGCTATATCCCCAGCCCAGTGGAAGCTCAATTTTCATTAAATCTTACTTTAAACTTATTGTCAGAATTGACTAGGGAGGGGGTACGGTTCTGTGATTTTAAATACATGTAACACCCACCACAACAAGGCTACTGAACAGTCCCACCACCCCCAAACACTCCTTCATGTTGTCTCTTTGCGATCACACCATTCTCTAACCCATGACAACTACTGTTTGTCCTCCATCCTTTATAATTTTCAAGAATATCATATAAGTGGAATATATTATATCATCTTGAGTCTGGCTTTTTTCACTTGGCATGATGCCTCTGAGATCCATTCAAATTGGGTGTTATCAGTAGTTATTTCTTTTATACCGCCGAGCAATATTCCAGTACTAGTTTATTTATTCAGCCATTGAAGATGCTTGAATTTAATGGATGAGGTTTTTATTTAAATTTTTGTTGTCAAATTAGTCTTTTTGTTTATTTATTTTTATGTGGTGTTGAGGATCAAACCTAGTGCCTCTTGTGTACGAGGCAAGCACTCTTGCCACTGAGCCACAACCCCAGCCCTGGATAAGTTTTTTTTTTTTTTTTAAATAATTTTTAGTTTTAGGTGGACACAATATCTTTATATGGTACTGAGGATCAAACCCAGGCCTCACACATGCTAGGCAAGCACTCTACCATTGAGCCACAACCTCAGCCCTTAATGGATGAATTTTAAGGATGCTTGAGTATGAATTCAACCTATACAAACATTCACATATAGGTTTTTTTCTCTCCTTTTTTTGCAATTGGAGATCAAACCCAGGGCTTTGCATATGCAAAGCAAATGCTTTGCAACCGAGCTACATATAGGTTTTTTCTTAAAATGAACTTAAGTTTTCACCTCCCTGGGGTAAATATCCAAAACAAGAACTTCTGGATACTATTCTCTGTCAACATTCTCCAGGTAGTACCATCATTTTACCTTTCCACTGGCAACATATGAGTTCCTGTTGTTCCACATGCTCACTAGCATTTGGTATTGTATGTTATATTTCAGTCATTTTAATAGACATGAAGGCTTTAATTTATATTTCCTGATCCAGAGATGTTAATATTTTTTGTGGTGGTGAGGTGCCTGAGATCAAACCCAGGGCCTTGAGTATGCTAGGTAAGCACTATATCACTGAGCTACAGGCCCAGCCCTTAAACATATTTTCACATAGTTACCTGTCATCCTTATACCCCTTCAAGTGAAGTTCAAGTCTTTTTGGTTTGTTTGTTTATTTTAAAACTAATTATTTTCAAATTATGTTGAATTTAAATGTTCTTTATATACACTGGATACAGATCCTTTGATAGATATATAATTTATAAATATTCCTGCCAAACTATCTATGGCTTGTTAGTTCAGTCTTTTTCTATATATGGATGAAATATTTTGTCTACGTCAGGTGTTGAAAATACTATCCTTTTTTTCCATCAAACTGTTTTTTGTATTTTTGTTGAAAATCAAATGGCCATGCTTGGGTGAGTCTATTTCTATTTTCTTCCATTGGTCTAGGTATATATCATTTTCCCAATTCCACCCTGTTGTGGAACTATTGTAGCTTTATATTCTCAAAGTTGTGTATTGATGCCTCCAACTTTATTCTTCTTTCTGCCTCAACTATTATCTGTTTTATTTTGGATGGGTTTTGCAGTTTGTGTTTTTGAGGAATTGGTCCATTACCTCTAAGTTATCAAATACATGTAGTATTCCCTTATTACCCTTTTAAAGTCTCTGGCAGACTAGCACTGTGAATGTTGCTAATCTGCATCTTCTCTCTTTAATGTTTCTAAGCCCTGTCTGAGGCTGATTAGTTTTACTGATCTTTTCAAATAGCCAGATTCTAATTTCACTGTCTCTATTCATTTTTTCAAATTCATTGATTTATCCTATCATTCTTCTATCTCCTGCTTGCTTTGGTTGTATTTTGCTCTTTTTTTCTATTTTTAAGGTGAACACTCAGGTGATTGATTTGAGAGCCTTCTTGTCTTCTAATATAAACATTTAATGCTATCAACTTCCCTCTAAGCATTGCTTTAGCTGCATCATCCCTTTTTTCCCCTAACTTTATTCCTTAATCACCCGATTCTGACAACATAATTACTTAGTATTTACCAGCCACATTAACTGGCTTATTTTACCAACTGGGTTACTACATAATACCTTGATGCTTTATTTCACTGATTGATTGTACATAATGAATTAAAAACCGGTGTGATCATGAAAATGTTGGCAACTGGCCTACTTTGTATTACAGTATATATCACAGTATATTCTGTGTTTCCCACTGTTTGATATGTTGTATTTTCATTTTCACTCAGTTCATAATATTTTCTAATTTTCCTTAAGACCTCCTCTTTAGTCCATGAAACATTTAGAAGTATCTACTTAATTTTCAAGTAACTGAAGATTTTCCTATTTACCTTTATTGATTTCTAATTTAATTCTATTATGGTTAAAGAATATAATTTATATGACTTCAATTCTTTTAAATTCATTAAGGTTTGTTTTATGAGCCAGAACATGATCTATGTTGTTGAATGTTCCATGTGCACTTGAAAAGAATGTAGATAGTGCTATTGTTGGATGGAGTGTTCTATAAATATCAATTAAACCCAGTTGGTTGTCAGTTCTTTTATATCCTTGCTGATTTTATGTCCAGCATTTCTCTCAATTACTGAGAGAGGAGTGTTACAGTTGCCAAGTATAATTGTGGATTATCTCTCTCCCTTTTCAGTTCTGCCAGTTTTTGCTTCAGGTATTTTGAAGCTCTGCAGTTAGGCACATACACATTCAGGATTGTCAGCTCTTCATAGTGAATTAGCTCTTTTGCCATTATGTAATATTCCTCTTTAGTCATTTTCTTTGCTCTGAAGTCTAATTTTCTGTTATTAATACGTCCATTCTTTTAGTTAGTAGGTGCAATGCTATTCCTTCTGCCATTTTTTTCTTTTAACTTATTTTTATTTGAAGTATGTTTCTTGAAAACAGCTTATAATTGCATAATTTAAAGAAATTCATTCTGAAAATTTGTTTGTAATTGGTCTACACACATTTATATCATTTACATTAAATATAGTCATTGATATGTTCAGATAGGGTCTACTATTTTATTATTTGTTTTCTGTTTGTTCTTTTTGTTTTTATTTCCTCTTTTCCATTCCCTACCCTTTCTGGGATTATATGAACATTTAAAATTTTACTTTACACTATTTATGACAACATTTCTTTGCATGGTTTATGGTTAAGGATTTCAATATACACAATTAGAACTGAAATTTACTGTAAGTGGTATGTAAAAACTCACTTAGGCCCCCTTTTCCCCACCCCTTTATATTGTAGTTGTCTTACATATTACATCGATGCACACTGAAAACCTCATCAATGTTATAATGTGTTTTCACCTGCAAAATATATTTCAAAGATCTCAAGAAAAAAAATGATCTGATACATTTAGCATTTCTGTTGCTCTTCTTTCATTCTTGGTGTTCCAAGTTCCCTTCAGTTACCATTTTCCTTATCTCTGAATAATTTTCTTTAGCAATTCTAAGAGCAAGTTTGATGGCAATGAATTCTCTTACTTATCTGAGAATGTTCTTTTTTTTTTGAGAGAGAGAATTTTAATATTTATTTCTTAGTTTTCAGCAGACACAACATCTTTGTTTGTATGTGGTGCTGAGGATCGAACCCAGGCCGCATGCATGCCAGGCGAGCGTGCTACCACTTGAGCCACATCCCCAGCCCTGTTCTTTCAATTTTCTTTTTATTTTACTCCTGAAAAATATTTATGTTGAATACAGAAATATGAGTTAATAATTCTTTTAACATTTCAAAATCACTGTCCCACATTCTCTGGTTTCCACATTTTCTAATGAGAAATGTTTTCTGAATAATTTTCCTTTATGATATTTTGTTTTTCTCTGCTTGCTCAAGATTTTTCCCCTGTCTTTTGTCTCTAACGATTTGACTATGATGTGTCTGGGAGTGGATTTCTTTGGATTTTGATTTAATGAACTTGTTGAATGTGCAAGTTTAAGTTTTCAGACATTATTTCTTCAAATATTTTTTCATCCCTGTGCTCCTCTTTGGGGACTCTAATGATGTGAATGTTAGATTTTTCTGCTACTGTTCCATAGGTCCCTGAGGCTCTGTTCTCTTTTTCTCCCCAGTCTTTTGTTGTTGCTGTTGTTGTTCTCTCTTTCATACTGGATAATTTCTATTCATCTATCTCAAGTTCACTGATCCTGTCATAAAATATAAAATATAAAAACCCTATAATAGCAAAATTTTTGCAATACTTTTTAGATTTGCCCTCTGTGTGTACTACTTAGTCAATCTGGGTTCTGAATGGTGGTCATCATTTCAGTTCTCAAAGTGTTTGGTATACTAATGAAATTTATATCCTTTCCTTCCATAAGTCCAGGAATTCATGAACAAGTTTATGGGGCTATTGAGGTCTTCTCTGTGACTTCTCAGCGGTTAGCTTCTAATTTCCTATAGCCAGCTCCTGTTTTCAGTCCTCCAGCCAGAAAGCTGGGTCTTTAGTTACTCAACTCTGTTGCGTACTTCTGAGTATACTGCATTTAGAATCAGAGGATAGGGAGACAGGGATGTGGGGAGGTTTCCCCTCCCTCAGAGTGTTGACTCCTACTTTACTCCCATTGCTGCTTCCGTTGCCACCATAAGATAACTGGGGACAGAGAGAATGAAGATAAAAAAAAAAAAACAAACCCCGTAAAACCTTTGGGGAATTTCTACATTCTCCTGAGTGTTAGTCCCTTTGCTACTACTGTTTCTCCTGGAATTCTGTCTGTCTGTATTTTGGTGCTCACATCTGTTTTTAACCCTAACTCTCTGTTTCACTCAGGGAGAAAAATAGCAAATTCACTGCCAGTTTGATAATACTTGAAATCTGGACTTCATCCCTAACCTTCCTGCTACTATTCAGAGTCTTCATGTAACTACTCCATGCATTCTATCTAGGTTTTATAGTTGCTTTCAGCTGGAGAGGCATGGAGGAATATTCTTTATCTTACATATAACTGAAATGGTGGTAGAATTTAATGCCAGGGTTTTAATCTTCTGTGAATAATTCTCTAACGCATGTTCACAACTTTATGATCTGGATCAACATTTATATCTTCCAAGAAGCCTTACCACACTAACTCTACTTTACCTGTGTCTTTGGAACCAATGTAAGAATTTTGTAATTTACTGTGACTTTTAAAAAATTTTTGTTGTGCTTCAAACATCTGTGCTTAGTTCCTCATATTGGAACTTTGTAAGGGCAAAACTCATGGCTTCAAAACGTTTTTTATTTCCCATATTCCTGACCAGTATCTGGAAATAGGAACAATTTAAACATGTGAGTTTTGTGTTTGCTTATATATGATTTAGTCTGTAAGAATTATTAGGTGAATACAGGAAACTATACCCAGGTGACCAAAGACACAGAGGATATATTAAACACATATGCACACACCTCAAACATTCACCAGCTAGCTCAGTATACTATGTGTGTTATAAGCTATACTAACTCACATCTGGTGTTTGTTACAACTTTCCTTCCAATTTCAGATAACCTTCCAACCTTCACTTCTCCATTACTCACAGCTGCAACTCTTCTGATATCCACTTCCACAAGTAAATTTCAAATCTTTTTCAGGGTAAAGTACCATATTGATTGTAGTATTTATGCATTTCTTAGTTACTTAAGATGTACACAACTATGCCACTGTTTTCACTAGGTTCTTATATTATGCATTTTTATGTGTCACTGATAAAGTTTTTCTAGTTTCCCCCATATACTGTATGGTTTTCATAGCTTGGTGTTTTTTAGGGACAGACATGTTGCATTACAGGAGAACTAAGCATAAGTGGAAAGGAGAAGGAAGACTAGTGGAAGGACTAGGCATAAAGAGAAAAACAAAGAACAAAATGTGGGCATACTCCCAATACTTTCTTTCTTTCTTTGTTTTTAGAGAGAGAGGGGGGGAGAATTTTTAATAATCATTTTTTTAGTTTTCGGTGGACACGACATCTTTTTTTTTTATTTGTATATGATGCTAAGGATCAAACCCAGCGCCCCGCACATGCCAGGCGAGTGCGCTACCGCTTAAGCCACATCCCCAGCCCCCAATACTTTCTTAATCTCAAGATTTGCCTTAGAAGATTTTCCTTTGATCTATAACCAACTTAAAAGAAGAACACAGTCTGGCAACACTAAACCAGAGTTGACACTTAAGCAAACCATGAATTAGTCTGCTTTAAACTTTCAACTTCAACCTACTGTTTCAAAGTAGAAGCAACACAGCTTCCTAAGGCTGATCTAGTTAGAACTAACTAGACTGCACAGGAAAGAATAGGAGAAGGCACCAAATCCTGCAGCTTCTAAGTAGAGGCACAGAGAAGAGAGTAGTAAGAATGTCTTCTGCCTCCTTATCTTCACATATTTATATCTTATTGATCCTACCAGTCTTAACTTACATCTCACCTTTTCTATGCAATCTTCTCTCATCTTTACCTACTTACATGTATGTTTACACTAAAAAACTAGTACAGTGGTTGTTAATTTCTTTCTACCACCCCACTGCCCTTTCAACACACACCTACAGGTAAATGAACACACACTCATCCAAGACAATGGCTCATTCCAACTGTGATTCTCATGACTTTCAATGATCTGCATATGTGTATGTAAGTAGGTGAGGTGCATGTACATGGGGGTTCTGTCTCTGATCCCGAAATTTTACCTTCTTGGTTAGACTGAGAGTTAAAAGTTGAATACAATTCATTTTTCCCACACAGCCTGTTGAGAGCAAGAGTATGGCTACGTAGTATAGAGTTCACAGGCAAGATCTTTCCCTGTTGTATAGCAAATAGTTAACTTAAAGTCTGTGTTTAGGAAAAAAGTGGTTTGGGTAAGAAGTCAGTATATTTATTTACCTTGGAAATTGTGTGTGTGTGTGTGTGTGTGTGTGTGTTTTGTGTGTGTGTGTGTGTGTGTGTTTTGTGTGTGTGTGTGTGTGTGTTTTGTGTGTGTGTGTGTGTGTTTTGTGTGTGTGTGTGTGTGTGTGTGTGTGTGTGTGTGTTATTAAAGACTGAACACAGGGACGCTCTACCACTGAGCTACACTCCCAAGCCCTTAATTTTTTATTTTGAGATAGGGTCTAGTTAAGTTGCCTAGACTGGCCTCAAAGTTGTGATCATTCTACCTCAAGGAAATAATTAAATATATTAGAATTTAATCCATAACCATGAGATTGTAGGAAAGAATCTCACATCCATTTCTTTCTATATCATAACGGAGGAAAAAATGACTCGAGTAGCTAATCCTATCAATTTAACTTGTAAATTGCCTCCAGAATCCAATCACTTCTCACAAATTTCCCTACGACTCATTGGGCCAAAGGCCACAATACACCCCATATGTCCTGAGAATATAAACTGAAGTCCTTACAATGGTTTACATGACCTTTCATGGTCTGTCTCCTCTGCTGCCTCCATCTCTCTCACCTTACCTCTTACTAACCTCCCCATCATTCACTCATCTCATGCTACACTAGCCTCTTTGCCATTTCTTTAACATGACAAGCTCTCTCCTATCTCAAGCCCTTGATACTTGCTGTTCCAGGACCCTTATTCTTGCCCTTCTCCCACATATCTGCTAGGCTGTCTCACATCGTTCTGATCTTTTTTCACCATTACTGGTTCAAGAACTTCCCTAACCACCCACCCTAAAGGATCAGTCCTTTCCTCCTCACACAGCTGAATTCTTCTCTACTCCTACCTTCCATGTCATATATAATTATTGTTTATTATTAGTCTCCCCACACTGGAGTAAATTTTGTGAAGACAAGGACTTAGTTTAGTTCCTTGCTAGATCCCTGACAGCAGTATCAGTGTTAGCCCAAAGTAAGTGCTCACTAAATTTTTTTTGAATGAGTCTGGAGTATGTAATAGGTAACATTATTTATAACTATGACCCCAAAGCATAAAATGATCTCTGTTTGGAATTCCAAGGGAGACACAGCCATATCAAGGTCATCATCAAAGTTATATATAAAAGGAAGAAATCATACAAAAATTACCAAGGATACAAGATAGATTTTAGACTTAGAAATCCTATTCCAAAATTCAAAAGTACTTGCCTAAAGCCTAGGGGACTTCAGAAATCTTGGTTTCCACCATGCACTACCTTTCCAAAGCCCTAAGAATTGCCAGCAAACAAGCCTTGCACCATATTGCATTGAAGTTGGAAGGTAAATGGGGGAACAATGAACACTGCAAAGGCTCCATACACACTTGGCACCCTTTCTTGAAGCAGTTTGAATGTTATGTGCCTATATCTTTGGTGGTCTTCTTGCTGAATACTGAACTACACATCCCAAAATGCCTTGCAAAATTTTGTTACCGAATTTCACAATGCCACTTCCACAAAGCAAAATTCAGTGTTTGTAATTAATTTGAATCAATGTGGTGTTGGTGAGAAATGGCCAGCCCCTATTCTGCATAGCAACTCCACTATGTTTACCCAGACTATGTTTGTATTAACCAGGTCTGGCTTTCCAGTGAGTTCCTTGTGTTTCTAAAATGAGAAACAGAGAGCCACACAATGTACAGCCTTAAAAATAAAATTCTGCAGGGTGAGTGAAAGACAATATATCATCTAAATATAAATTCTAATTTCAGCATGTGGTTTTGCTATTTTTAATCCCCATGGAATTTCAGACCCCTTCAGTCAGTATTCAAGGCTGTACTACAGCTTATTGGTCACTGATGAGTACTTCAAACATCAAGGG
>NC_135493.1:107876807-107919307 GCF_052094955.1 Ictidomys tridecemlineatus
AGAGTCTCTGCCCCAATGACACTATGGAGCCATGAGAGCAATCCTGGATAGTCCGCACCTGGATTTCTTCCATGTATTAAAAGTTAATTTGTGTTCTTTGTGTCTGAAAAACATGTTTTAGTATACATAATGCTCAAAATAGAACACAATGTGAATATGGATGCCCAGAAAATTCCAAAGAAACACAAATGAAATTCACTACCAAAAAAGGTGGCAGTGGCAGGGTTGTTATTCTCCATATGAGCACTAGTGAGAATACTTAAGTCCTGCATAGAATTTTGGATTCCTCATTTCATCAGGATACAAATTCATACAACAGGCTTAAAACAGGTGCAGAATAAGTGCTTGCTGAAGTAAAGGATAGAGGAAGAGATCAGCCTAGCCTCATAAAATACTGTTCAGCTTAAGTAGGACCAGTGAGTAAGCCACAAGACACAAATTCAGGCCAAATGCAAGACCTTTCTACCTCATGCAAAATAAAATAAATAAACTTTTAAGAATACACTGAAAGAAGCAACCCAAATATCCATCAATGGATGCATGGATAAACATACCTATCTGTTAAATGGAATATTGTTTGGCCACAGAAACAATGAAATACTGATACATGTTACAACATGGGTGAGCTTCATGCTAGGAGAAAGAAGCTGTTTATATGAAATATTCAGAATAACGAATCAATAGACAGAAAGCAGTTAAGTAGTTTCCAGGGGCTAGATGGAGGTGTAAATAAAGAACAACTGCTTAATGGGTACAGGGTTTTCATCTGAGTTGATGAAATGTTTTGGTACTAGATAGAGGTGGTAGCTGTACAACACTGTGAGTGTACTAAAAGCTACTGCACTGTATACTTTAAAATAGATGATTTTATGTTATATGAATTTCACCATGATAGAAAAAAGCATAAAAAACTATGTTAAAAAAAGGCTAGTACCTACTTGGTGGTAAAAGAAGCTGTATACAGAACTTAGTAATCTCCTTGCATCAAAAAAGCCACATCAAAATCATGAAAAAGACCCTTCATGGTCAAACCCCTTTCTCTACTGGAGAAGTACCAATGACTCAGAAAAAGATGTTTAAGACTTTCTATCATAGTTCTAAGGTTATCTTCCTGTACAACTAATTACCTAAATAGATGACATTTATTTTTGTGTTTTCTTCTTATGTGGAAATAAGATACTGTCCATGTAACTTGGAGACATTCTCACCATCCCTCCCTTACTTATCAAATCAATAATTTGTTCAGTTATAGTCATTTTGAAATTATAATGTGATAATTATAAATTCATAATTGCCACTTTCCATTGAAGAACAGAAGTCATATAATGGTAAATTTGTTATAACAGATTTTTATCAATTTTACAATAGATGATCATGTGAGAAACCATAGGAATGTCCCAAAGTAGGACTGGAAGCCATTTCTGTACTTTTCTCAGAAACTTAGCTGATTAAACAGCTGAACAAAAAGCTCCACCAAAATGTTCCTGCCCCAGGGACAGTCCAATTTCACAAATTATTTTTACCATGACCCAGGGAGTCACTGTAGACATTTTCTCAGCTCCACATCAAAAGTAAAAATGTTAATGAGAAAAAGTTCAACTTGGTTTGAAGTCTTAGTTCTACAATGAAAGATTAATTTTGGTGAATTACATAATACAGACTCCCCTGTGGTTTAGCTCATACACATACACATTTGGCCACATTAAAAAGCCAAAAACATGTCCTTAAAATAGAGATATTAAAATATTTATTGTCTAACTTGGGTAAGTCCTAGAGTTATCACCAGTGTGAAAAAAGAGTCCTACTGACTTAGTAACTTAAATATGCATCATTTTTTTCATTTCTGTATTTAGAAGTGCTTCCTAAATAGCAAAAAATACTCAAAATATTTTAACAAGCAGTAGCTTGTATACTGTTAAATTCTCATGAGCTTAAAAATTTTTACTAATACATAGATAAATATTTAAAGTATCTGAGAAGAGAAGGGACATGTCTAAAACTCTGGGAACAAAACTGCTTCACCTTTCTTCTCACAACACTGGCAACATGAACCCGAAGGAGAGACAGCTTTCATATTTCAAGTTGATTCTGGACAGCACTCAAGTCAACTGCAACCCAGGGCTAAATGAGAATAGATTTATTATGTGAGGATGAGACTAACACATTGAGGTTAATGCTTTACCAACACAAACTTGAACACTATATTTCAAGTCCCCACCAGTCTAGTATTTGGAATGTATGCTGTTTTGCCCAAATAAAAATTTACATAAGTCTTCTTTTTCCCACAGATTTCCATTTTATACAATCTACATAATGTTAAACTAATTTTATAAATAAGGAAATATCCTGTTCATTAATAATATATACCCACCACCTAGCAAAGTGCCTAGGACAGTTAGGTGTTTATTTAATTAAGCAACTGAGAACTTAAGACCCAGATGAGCATAATCTTGTAAAATACATGCTTTGGAAAACCCTATGGTAATTACAATGATTCTGTCCCTTGTCTAACTTCTTTTGGAGACTCTGGAAAGATACATATTTACTCCTATAAGCAAAGTTCAGGAACCTTACAAATAGAATTGAAAAATTCTTCATTCATCATTAGCAACTGAAATAGAGTACAGAAAAGTGAGCAGAATACCACTGTTAAGGTCCCTATGAGGAACGGCTAAGGACAGTGTCACTAATCAGGATGCTGTGAAACTGAGTTACTTCAGAGGGTCATGCCCTGAACAGCTAATCTATGAAATCTTCTCCCTGGGAAGTGCAGCTGATAACCGTGATAAACATCAGCCTAAAATGTCAAGTTTTGAAAAGGACAAAGATATAAAGAAAAACACAAGTCACTTTGAAATGCCGGTGTTGGTTTACTCATTATAAAATGACAATAAATCACAAAAGATAATTGAATTGATATACTAAACCACTAACAGGAATATCATTAATATTTATCAGAAGTGTAACAATCTAACAAGTACATATTTTTCTTTTACCTTCTCTTACCAAAAATGGAATCACAAAACTGGCTGACTTTCTAGGAAGTAATTCAATTTCATTAAACTTGTCTTGATGAATTAGATATTTAAAGTCTCAAAGGCAGCACCAGTTCAAGAAGGTGATTCCCCTAGAACCTACAACTGGATTGATGAGTCATTTTATTTATACATACATATATGTATGTGTGTGTGTATACATACACGTATACACACACACACTCTCTCTCTCTCTCTCTCTCTCTCTCTCTCTCTCTCTCTCTCTCTTTTTGCTCCTGCTGATGCAAGTCTCAAGATGAGACTGACATAAAAAGAGTTCACTATGACAGCTAATTCTCATGTTCCACATTAAAAAAAAAACACTCCACTAATTATCAAAGGTATATAAAATTTAATGATAAATATTTAATATTTATCAAATTAGTTAAAATAAAGGTATAATAATATCCACATGCTGGAAAGATTATGGCAAAACTGATATACTCATAAAGTATTGGTATACACTATAATTGGTATAACCCATTAGGAAAGCAATTTGGCCATAGGAATCATGACTGTGTTATGCTTAGGCACCTTGATATGTACTATTGATAAGAATTTGTCCTTCACTCCTGTGATCCCAGCCACTTGAGAGGCTGAGGCAGGAGGATCACAAGTTCAAAAGTAGCTTCAGCAATTTAGCAAGACCTTGCTTCAAATTAAAAAAAAAAAATGGGCTGGGGATGTAGTTCAGTGGTTAAGTGTCCCTGAGTTCAGTGCCCAGTACAAAAAAAAATTGCCCGGGCTGGAGATGTGGCTCAAGCGGTAGCGCGCTCGTCTGGCATGCGTGCGGCCCGGGTTCGATCCTCAGCACCACATACCAACAAAGATGTTGTGTCCGCCGAGAACTAAAAAATAAATATTAAAAATTCTCTCTCTCCTCTCTCACTCTCTCTTTAAAAAAAAAAAAAATTGCCCTAAAGAAATATTTTAAATTAAGAAAAAAAATCATTTAAGCAGGAAAATATTTATCATAAAATTTTCAGGCTGAAAATATTCAATGAGAAATATTCTTTTTTTCCTGGTACTAGGAATGAACCCAGGAGTGCTTTACCACTAAGCTACATCTCCAGCCCTTTTTACTTATTTTTTTTATTTTGAGACAGAGTTTTGCTAAGTTGCTGAAGCTGGCCTTGAACTTGTGATCCCCCTGTTTCAGCCTCCCAAATTACTGGGATTACAGGCAAGTGAAATCGTGCTCAAGTTCCAGTGAGACATACTCCTAAATTCTGTTTATGCCTTTTGGTACTGCAAATGAAGTAGCAACAAAGAAATATGATTGGCAAATGATAAAATATAAAAGCATATTTTCAATGACTGTAACTAATAAAAAAACCCCTATAGATATACAAAAGAACAAGGGAATATGCAATGGTAGTAGCTATTTGCTATTTCTGACTTCTTGCCAATTTTTGTAAAATAATGCTATATTATCTTAAAATTAAAATAAAAAGCCATTTGAACTTTAGAAGAAAATATTTTCCTAAAATTAGCCTGTATACAAATTCTTTTCAGTGAAGATTTCAAATCAAAACTTGGTTGCAGACCCTTGCCTCTGCATTAAAAAATAAGTAAATAAATATCAGGTTCCCAAATATCATCATCTTCTTACCAAAACCTTCCAAATCCTTGGGCTAGTAAACTTGGAAAGTGAAGTGTTACATATAGCCCTATATTAATAAGAGATTGCACATTATCATATTACAGGTTCTGAGAAGATTTGCAATGGGCTATTTCATTTTGGCAAGCTCAGCCTCTGTTAGACGGTACTTGATCATAAAATATTTTCTGTTCGGAAGACCTGTGAAGTATCTTCCTACTAGTTTGGAAAATACTGCTTGGATCCATGATGTTCAAAGTAGGCAACAAAGGGAAGGCATCTCAATTACTAGATAGGTTCAGACTCTCTACTCCCCAATTGGGAGTCACTAATGGGAATATACCTTATCCCTCAGATGCACATGAAAATATGTGAGTTTGGTAGTAGGGTGTCTCCACAGGGCAAATATATAGTATCTACTTCCCAGAGTTAAGAGATGGGCAAACAGCCCCCTTCTGTATAGTTCTTTAGAATTATGAGACTGTTACCTCAGGTTTAAGTATAGCTTTCATGCATGCTGGACAAAGAGGACCATTTCGGGAGAATTGAAGGGGAAGATGCCGAGTTCGATTGCGACATGCTGCCTCCTCACATATCAACCAGCCCTGGAGAGAAAAAAGAAAAAGTTTCAGTCTTATCACCAGCATCAACAAAAATAAATAAAAAACACTTTTGTTATTAAGGTAAACTCATTTTATTCAAAACTTTTTTAGAGATTCTAAAATAGTTCTAGTTAACTTTCTCTCTAAACATGTTAAGATTCATGCGCTAAACCCATTACCAAGAGTGTAAGGCATAGAAACAAATGACCTTCCCAATAGCTGAGTCCCAATAGCTCTGTAAAATGGGTACGGCAAGAGTACTTACCTTAAAGGATTGCTGTAACAATAAAAGTGCTTATAACTAGGCTGGGGACGTAGCACAGTTGTAGAGGCTTGAATAGCAAATACAAGACCCTGGGTTCAATCCCCAATACCACACACACACAAAAGTGCTTAGAACTATTCTTGGTGCAAAATAACTTAATAAGAGCAAGCATTTGTTTATTTAAAACTAAAACAGATTCTTCTATACATATTCTCTGGAAGCATAGAACTGGCTGCCATGTTTTCAAGGACAACTTTGAAGGGTCACTGTTTTCTAGAGGTTTGCTACAGAGGTATCATAATCAGGTGAGTGTAAAGCGAGGGGTTGGGATATAATAAAGGCGGGCAAAGTATGTGCCCTCATCTCGGGGCAGTCCCACCTGCAGGGTGACAAGTAATGATCTGACCATTTGCAAATCTTGGAGCATTTTGAGAGATGACAACTTCTGAACTTGAAGAGTGAGTGGATGTTGCACAGATGGAGAAGGGAAGAAAGATAACTTGGGCAAGAAGAATTATATATACCAAAGAATGGAGACCAGAAAGAGTTATGCTGTGTAATCCATAACACATGACCCTATTCTCTATTTCTAGCCTGAATAGCCTATCTTTTCCCCCTTGTTAAGAGCAGTATACACATGATTGTTGCTTAATTATGTTACATACTTTAGTCTACTTTCCAAGTGGTGTTAATGCAAATCTAAAGGATGCCTTCATTCACTGTTATTTTGCTTGACTCATTCCTCAGGAATAGGCTTTCCTTGGAAGTAGGTATAACCAAACTCAAGGTAAAGTACCAAGAATTAGTTGTTCTGGCTCCATTTTAAGGTTTTTACAGAAAAGGAAAGGGCACAGTAGAACTTTTTGACTTAAAAAATGCTACCTTTAAAGAATCTTAAATTAATCTAGTCAATACATTCATAGAAACTTCATTCCTATCTTCATTCAACAAGCTAAACTATTTTAAGTTAAACTACTTAATTTGAAATTTGCAGGTGGAGAGTCTCAATGCGTCCTTATGAAACTTCTAATATATGCCCAAAATTATATTAAATATTGTGGGGAGTAAGCAAAGGGGCTTCTGGCACAGAATTTCAAGAATTTATAATCTAAATAGGAATGCATGATCTATACACATATAAGATTAAGAGCAATGCTGTATTGATTAGAATTTACAGTTGGTTCCACACAACTTGGTACTGAGTATAAAGGTTAAACAACATAGAGAAGGGATAGAGTTATGTTTGAAACAAACTACTACTACCACAATAAAAGACCATGAACCAGAATAAAGAATCAGTGGTTCTGAGTCATAGGCAACTATTTATTCCAATTTCTAGGGCCCATTACCCACATTTTTTAAATTTGAAGAAATTTATATTTTCATATTTCTGATACTTTTACAATTAACATGTACAGTTGATGATATATATATTATGTTTCCTCCAAAAAAAAGCTGTTAGGTCAAGAGTGGAACTCACAACTGGCCCTTCAGAATAAAAGAAACAGGCTGGGGGTACAGCTCAGAGGTAGAGAGTTTGCCTAGCACACGTTAGGTTCCTGTCTTTTTTTTCTTTTCTTCCTCACCAAAATATACCAGCATGGGTAGGTGGGAGGAAGGGAGGGAGGGGGTGGGGACAAACAGACACACACAGAGAAATACAAAGAGAAAAGAAATAAGATACTTTGGTTTAGCCTGTTCAAGCATGGGGAATAGAGTAGGGAATAGTGGAGCTGTCAGCAGAAACAGGTATTAAATTTTAAATGTAATTATAAACCCTAAAGGTAAGACTGGTTGTTTCTGGAATTACCCATGAAGACATAATAATAAATAGTAAACTTCAAGCAAACCACATATGAAAAATACAGGAGTGAACCACTCCTCTATCATTCATTTGGGTTTGTTACATTATATTTGATATATGAGGCTTTATATTACTTTGGAGTATGTGAGTCAGTTAACAATGCCAACCATAGATATAATTCATTCAATCTTAAACAATATTCAAAATTAGCAACAGACAGGTAATAAGTAACATGTTTTGAGACAAATTATCAAGTACTAGAATACAACTGGGAAGTGAAAATCATTTTTATTTTTAGTTTTTAAAATTTAATGTTCCAAAAACTAAAGTTCTTTTCAGTTGTTTTTGAAACTTGATTCCATCAATTTACTATAACCTCAGGACTCACTGGGTGAGCTGCCAACCAAGGAGATGCTAAGTTGTCATTTCACCTGCTTTTAAAAGCAAATACCTAACTCTATCTGTGACAGAGTTACTAACTAAATGTCCTTTCAAATCATATAGAAAACAGATAATATAATTTGTCTAGACTTCCTACCAGTTATAATTAACATTAAAGAGGTCTTTTTTTCTTTGTCACCTCTCTATTCAGTGCTTATTTGGGTTTGTTTGTACTTACTATCTGTTAATCTCCCTTTACAAATGACAACAATAACTAGTGCTATTATGCATGGAAATTAAACATGCTGATAACTGTGTGAAGGGAACTGGGGCTGAAAAAAAATATTAGAAGCCTGTAACTCTTTATGCCTCTTGTTTTATTTTGATAATTAAGCTTTTGGCTGTGGTGTATTTTAAACAAAACACTTCTATGGAGGAAATAGGCCCTAATCATATTCAATATATGCTTTGCTTCAATTCAATTTGGTCTAGTTCATTTTGGTTAACCCCTTGTTCCCTCAACAAATGTTTCAACCATGCTAAATCTAACCTCTAAGAAACATTTGTGTTGTTAAAAATCAGTGTGCCAGGTCACTGACAGTATTCCATGATGGTGCAAATATTACAAGATCTCATAGCGAATTTTTGCCTCTTAAGGATGACAGAAACAAAGCAAATAAAAATATGAATATTGTATAAATTCACTTTGAATTATCACTTATAAATACAAAACTAAATATATTTTCATTTCCTGCTTTGGGGAACAAAAATGCCAAGTCAATGGAAGCCTGACCTATAAAAAAGGTCTGGTTTTAATAAAAATCTCTAGGATCACTGTAAGGTTGTCTGCCACACAAATATGTTGTTTTGTTATGTTACACTACATGCAAATTGTCATAACCAAGAGGAATAAGACCATTAAATTTTCAGTTGCCTACCTCATCAGGTTTATAATTAGAAGGTTCAAAAGAGGTGAAGATAGCTGTCCAATAGCAAAACATTTACCAAAACATGCAAAGCTCTATCACCTGTTGCTTTAATTTCAGCAAGACTAATTCCTTAAAATCATTGTGTATGAAATTGTGTCAAATACTGATTGGTTCTGATTGCTAAATTATATTTCTGAGACCTCAACTAAAATGGTTTCTGTCTGCACATGCTAAAAAGGGATCGATTTCCACTTGTAACTGAGGCGTTCCTGGTAGTTGTACCTTAAACACAAACTGTCTTATTTGTGTACATCTGTATTTTTGGAAGGATGTATACACAGAGAAATCATCCAGATTTGGAAATGTGATGCATAGTAGGCCCTCAAAATATCTTTTGAATAAATGAATAAGCAGAATCAATAAAATAAAATGCAAAGAAGCAAGTTTATGAAAATAATAAAGCTTGGGTCTAAAATTCATAAAAAAACAATAATTCACAGTAGTTTTCATACTCTGGACTTCAATACATGGTGGGTCATTCTCCCATTCCCAATCAGTCACCATTTCTGTCCACTCATCTTTCCTCTATAGTCCCATTACCATCAACCTCACCAGACATAGACTTGAAGTTGTTCTACTGCAGTACTCTCTTACCTGGTTCCCCCCGCCCTTTTCTCTCCCACACCCAGTGTAAAGAGTTGCCAAGTGTAGTTTTCCATGGATCCCCATCCCATCATCTAATTGTATACCCTCCATAGTAAAGAACAAACTTGGTGGTCTGGTTTTCAAATCTTTAAAACTTATCATTCTCAACACAAAACTCTCTTCCACATTGAATTGGTTTTGTCACAGTCCTCGCTACATTTTGTCCATTTTCACCTCCTTATCTTTGCTCATGCAGCAGAATATCTATTTAGAATGTCTATTCCTTGAATATCAGTTCCATTACTCTTCTGTGAGATTTCTCCAACCCACAGAAACTTCTCCCTCTATCACATCTGATACTGAGCACACATTGCTGTGCACTGTCTCTTAACCACCTTATCTTAACATCTTGTTTTATCTCCCTTAACTGGTCAGTCAGTCCCTGGGGAATGATCTGCTTTGAATCTGGTAGTGCCCTTCCTAGTCTCTAGGGAAAAGGTTCACTTTTCAGTGAATACTGCAAAACTGAGGTGATTAAAAAAAAAAAAAAAAACAAACAAAACTGTACTCTCATTTTGTGTAAATCACCAAACCCATTCAATCCCTGAGTCTACTCTCCCTGAGAGTTTCTTCATCTATAAACAAGGAGGTGAAAATACTTATTCTGTTAAGGTTGTTCAGAGGATCAAATAAGAAAACTCAAAAATGTCCAGTAAAGGTATTGAGGAAGATCACAGGTGAACTACAGTTGACAATGCACATTAAGGGTGTGCTACTGTAACCGAGAGAGAGCTTGGTCATTTTCCAGCAGATGCTATTACAAAATGGAGAACTACAAATGGATAAATGATATGATTAGGTGGAACTTTCTCAATTTAGCTGCAAAATATTACATCTATGTAGTCAACATAAGTGAAAATTTCCTTAAGTTGTTCCTGATAGAACTATACTTGATTTGAAGTTATAGGTGGGAAGAGGAGGTGGTCTTTGCTTTATTTTAGCATTCACAGGAATTTTCAAGGGACAACACAGTTCTTTCACAATACATAATTTAGTTCAAATTGTAATGGCTTTCCAGGAATGCAGAGGAAGGGTCACAGGACAAGGTGTGTTAGCATATGTGTGTTTTCAGAATTCATCATATCATTATTAGTGTCTGTTAATGCCCATTGACTACACCTCTCTCCAAAATATAATGCACTCCAAGAATATCAGACTCTCTTTTCACCCAAAAGCATTTATAAATGTCCTGGGGTTCCCTTGCAGCCACATTTTTCTGTCACAGAATTATCCCCAGTATAAAAAAAAAATGGGTCTTCTTATAGATAGTGCACAGTATGGGCCCACAGCTGCTTTTGAAGAATGACATGTTGTGATTTGGGATTTCCAGAAATATCAAAAAACAAATTGCTTTCTGACCCACATTTGCACCCAAAACGGGGAGAAAATTTCCTTAAGATCTCCAGGGGAAGTTTTAACAGGAACATAATTTTGCTTTTAAAGCTAAATCTTCTACACTGTAGCATGCTGGCATGTCAAAGAGTGATTATTAAGTCTCAGAGAGGTGCCAGGGTAGGAGATGAAAAATCAGGAAAAATAAATATATAAACTAACTATTCACCAAAGTTAATACAAAAATATTTTAAACAAAATTATCAAACAAAACAGAAGTGGAAAGTGCCTTGTCGGTCAATGTAAGAATTTTAAATATTATTAAAATTGATTTTTTAAGTTAGACATCTCTTTAAATGAGCAGTCATATGTCATTTCATCCAAGTTATTTGAAACTTATTGATCTTATCATTTGCGCGAAGACCAGACTCTGCCATCAGTTTGCTGAAAGGATAATGGAGCACTCCCAAACTGTTATGATAGGTTAGATGCAAACAGCAGTCCTCATTTAAACACATAGAATAGCACTACAAGTGGACAAATTCCAACCTCAGCAATTGTATATTACATGATAAATTAGCAACTTGGTCTGCTTTGCCTCACATCAAATCCAATACCATAGTCTTGCTATTTTAATTTGCAATCAGAGCTTGAGCATCAGAAGATGTACCTGAGGTACATTAAAGAGCCCCATGCAAGCCATCTTCTCCTGCTATACTGTGAGCACAGAAAGCCAACAATTACCAGCAATTGTATTTTACCACTGTAGGACAATACTAGAACAGTTAAAATTGTCTCCATGTAAGCAACTGGGAAAAATATACTTAAAATGACTTTATATGGAAAATTACATTTTGGGGGGAAAAAAGTTCAATAGAGGACATGTATCTTTCTGTATGGGCAGCTAAAAATCTCTCTTAGTATATTCAAGACTATTCTATAAAATACTCTCCCTATTCATCCAACTCAAAAGCCAGCTACATTCTTAGGCTATAATAGGTCACAACTAAGTACACAGTACCTTCCTTCAGGAATAATTTTGCTTTGTCTGTCAACTGTCAACAAAGCACAAAGAGCTCATGCAACCCAGCCATGTACTGTGGATATTAGAGATCTAACAAAATACAAATAATAAGAACACAAGATTTCATAGCCACCCTGCTTTCACTTTATATGAGAAACTGAAAGCATTTTCCTCTCCACATTCCATTCATCTCTATTGTATTACAAATCTTTTCATAAAAGACTTTTTCCCTATGTGAAGCTACAAGTGACTTGGGGATGTAATATTCCAACTGCGACGAATGTCCAACTTTCCAACAAGAATGGTTATAAGTGGATGTGTCAGTGAAGGCATATAGTCATTTCAACAAGGAAAAGGAGGAAAGAATAAAATGGAATGAGATACAGTAAAATGGTTACTTTGGTACATATATCAATATTTTAGTGATGAAACCTCTAAGAAAAATTGTTCATTACTTTCATCACTGTCCCTGCCTCTCAAGACTTTATTCTTGAAAAAACATCACCTTAGCTATGTACACATGATAGTGAATAAACTTTAAACATAAATTCAAGGTTCAGTTTCATCAATTTGAACACAGAAAAAAAGACTAGAAGGAACTACTCAAAAATGCCATCACTTGTATTAAGGTGGTTTCTTCTTCTGTTTCTATATTTTCTAAAATTTTCTACCACAAGCATATACTGCTTTTATGATCAGAAAACTATTATTAAAGAAAGAAGAGACCATTTTTGCCAAGAGTTTTCACTGTAGTTGAATCACTAACACATCTGAAAAATATTCTGAGCTGTATCCCATGTTTGATTATTGCCAAGATGAATTTTCAGGGAATATCCTTATGGTGGGGGGGGGAGCACAAGAAAAAATACCATTTTTTAAAAAAAATCTCCTACTAAAAGCAAAATTTCAAAAATAGGTCAACTTAATCACATAAGAAGTAAAAAGTGGCAGGGCAGGTATTATTGGTATTGGAATCAGTTATTGAGCAACTCACTAAAATGCAAAGTCTTTTATAGGAATATGATCTTTATGATGGAGAAATCTCTGAAGGTAAGTAACAAATCAGTTTAAAGAGAGGTGCCTTATTCCCCACGCCCTTTCCCCTCCTTTATTCAGTGTGCACACAGATCAACTGAGATGTCCTGGGGTAAGAATCAAATAAAAAATTCAATCAGGAGGGTATGCTTAGACCCTTATTTCCAAAAGATTTGCTCTTTGCTTAAATCCAGCTAAAAGTAGTTTTTACTTTTTGTTTGTTGGTAGACTAGTATTTGCTAGTATGGTTTAATGTGTTATGCCTTTGGGTAACTAACAACAAATGTTAAAACTGAATTTTCTATGCAGTTGCCACAAAGGCCATCTTAAAATCAGAAAGGAGTTCAAACCATCACCAGGCAATGTTTGTTCATTTAACTTTAATTATTTTCTCCTTGAGAATGGTACTAATGAAACTGAATATCTTTCATGGTTTCGAAGGGCCGTTTGAATAGTCTGCAAACAGAACTAAGGGTAGACAAGAGATCTGGCTGAGCCAGGGGGTTGCTAGGTGATACAGAATGTAAACCCACAAACTTGTTAAGGTTTGCTTTGCTTTCATGCCATTTTCACACACTCTCAAAAGTTTTGAGAACTGATTTTTCAGGTGGTCATTACAAAAAAGAAGAATCCCTTTACTCTAAAATTTACTGCCCCAGATGCTCTGCCAGACTGAAAAGAGATGAAATCCATCTGATCTTTTGGTAGTAACATGGGAAACTTTTGGTTTTACATAAACATAGGATTATAGATTTTCTGGATGCCCCTAACTCAAGAAACAAATGCAAGGTGGATTTTAATATTTCAAAAAGACACTCTGAATCTTATCCAACTTTAAATAAAATAAGGATTTCCTACTAGAAAAAAAAGAAAAAAAAGGTGATTCACAGTTTGGGAGGTTTGGGGCAAAAAAACCAAAACCCCATGGAAAATGCCTTAGCACAGATCATCATCATGACAACCCTTTCTATTTAGCCACTCTCCTCTCTTCCGGCCTGCACCAAGTCTGACTGCCTGTGAGGCTTCTGCCTCCTGCCCCCTCCCCCAGCCTCCTTTTTAAGTAGCTGATCAGAGATTGTCCAGTAAGAGCACTTTATTAGATCATCAGCCAGAGGGGTTCACAAGTACCGAGAGCAATGGGCTCAAATGCGGCACATCAGTTTTAATAGACCAGGGGCTACTAGTAAACTGCAGATACTGCTGAGAACTTTCCATGCACTGAACTCTTGAAAAAGCACCGTCTCTCCAGCTTAAATGCAGCTGCCTCTTTCAATGCCGCAAATGGGTAAATTTGACAAAAAAGCCACCATTAAGACTACATGAAAGGCTCAAGACAACATCCTTTCAATGCTTTGTACTTCAGTAATCAGATGTACTTACTCACCCCCTCCCCCAAACCCGATCAAGAACTATTTCTGAATGGTAGGAAATAATTCCACTTTGTACATCTTTTAGTTAATCAAGACTTTCTATTCAGCAATTTGACCTTTTGTTCAAAACAGGATTATCAGTTTTTTCGCCAGTTACCAAGGGCGACTCGCATGGTGAACATAATTGCAATAATTTGCAAAACACCATGGCAACCCACATTACAACTAGGTAAATACTGGGCTTTTGTGCTACATTGTTATTTTCAGAGATGCTGAAGTCAAAGAACGAATGACAAATGAACACAAAATTTATATTTGCTTTGTCTCAAAAGAGAAGAAAATTGATAACAAGAATTGGGGGGAAACCGACTACAGCTGTAATTTCTAACTTGATTAATTAGGATGGTAACAGTCCTTAACAGTATATTCAACAAACAGCCCTGACTTCGTCTCTCCACCCACCTCTCTCTATACCACTACCACTATCTCCCCCACCCCAGACAAATTTTTTCAGCTTGGAGAACAAACATCCCCCATTTGCTCTTTTCTTCAACTTAATGGAATCCTTAATTGCAGAATATTGTTCTCCTGCTCTTCACCGCAATGAAAACGAGAGAAAGGAGGAGAGTGCCAGGGCAGACAGGGAGCTACAGTCATTTTTTTTCCTGCCTTTTTTGGACACCCCAGGCCCAATGATGAGACGGCATTTTCCTGGTATCAGCAGCTGTTTCGTTAGCAGACAATAAAGTAAAAACTATTTAGCTTTGCAGAAAAGCCAGTGTTTCCTCTTGGCAACACAAGGTAAGTCCACATGCCGAGATGAAGTTTCATAATTTAAATGCCAGAACATAAGATGAGAAAATAATAATGATCATAATAATAAACCATACATTGTTCTTATAAAGAAATTATTAACTGTGGAACTGTCCAAAAAGCTGTTGAAATGCATGTGTTTGCAATTTGAGGAAGATGTTCAACAAAATCCAATGTACTGAAAACCACTTTATACTCAGAGATCCCAATTCACAAAACAATCTAAAAATATAAATTGAGTACTCAGGAATTAACGCAAAAATCAAACTCATATTTTTAGCAGATAAGCAGTCTTACAAACAGCATTACAATCTTTTCAATAATAAATGATTGGAAAAGTTACAGCAGAAATTTTTAACTCAGATATGAAAGGCAGGTTCTATTTTATA
This sequence comes from Ictidomys tridecemlineatus, assembly GCF_052094955.1. Classification (NCBI taxonomy): domain Eukaryota; kingdom Metazoa; phylum Chordata; class Mammalia; order Rodentia; family Sciuridae; genus Ictidomys; species Ictidomys tridecemlineatus. The sequence goes on from NC_135493.1 coordinate 107,892,092, forward strand.
GTAAAGGAGTGCTTTTCTTCCTAAGAGACACAAATTCTGCTATAATGTCTAGCTTTTTGTAAATTATCAAATCTGACTTTCTCATGCAAAATGTAGTATTCAGGGATGAGGAAAGAAAAATACACACAGAAAGGGCTCGCAGAAGTTATACTGCCGAGATCTCGAGAGACAAGCAGCTGCAGATGCATTCTGTTCACAGCCCAGCCTGCTTTCCTTCATCTGCCTCCTAAGGAGGAAGAGCCAAAGGAGAGTATCTGAAATGATCTGAATATTTCCCCTAACTTTTGAAAAAAATCAAATGAGCCTGCTATTATAACGGTTCATTCTTATTTGTGAGGGCTGAAAATTCTCACACACATCTCTATGATTCAACATAGAGAAATCACAATGTAACATTCTTCAGAATATGCCTCCAAAATTATAGATACTGTGAGTTCTCTTGAGTAGTAGAAATCAAAAGTATGTGACACATTAACTCCTTCTCAGTAACAATCTCTTTATACTTTAAAATATGCTTTATTTTTTGGCTTATTAACTCATTGTGAATTTACCATACCTGTATTAAGTACACTTCTATCAAAAGTCTAAATGTTAAGAGAAACTGTAAATGCTCAATGATAAAGGGGTGAACAAGCCTTCAGTACTTTTTGATCAAATAGAATCATAAAGTATGCCTAAAATCTCCATGATACTTGAACTTCTTTAAGAAACTCTCATTTATTACATTTTTATACTCTATCCAGAATTTCTTCATTTTTGACATTCTACCTAATATTCTTGCACTCCCCGCAACCATTCATGGCTTTGGTTCTAGTGAGTTTTCTTTTCTTCTATCAATTTGTTAGGATGCTTCCTGACTTCTTTTGTTTAGATAAGTTCATCTACAAGGAATCACAACATCCAACCTCCCATAACATTATTCAAATCCACAAATCAGGAATGGTAAACACCTTGCAGCTGTATTGCGTTCCTTCTCCAACTCTGTCACCATGGTTGCTACAGGATGGAAGCTGGCATTGAACATTAAAACCCATCTGCTCTCTCTCTCAAATTATTCTTGCTCTTAAATTTTCAACTTTGGTTGCACATTGGGATCACCAAAGGAGTATTACAACACAGATGGCTGGTCATTATCCCCAGAATTTCCGGTTCATATCTTAGACGGGACTCAAGAAATTGCAACTTTAACAAGTTCCCAGGTGATACTGCTGCTGCTTATGGCTTAGGGACCTCACTTTGAGAAGCACCAGTCTGGGAAATACAATGAGCACCAGGATTTTAAAAAGCTCCTCAAGTGTTTTCTAATACGTAACCAAGGTTGAGAACCACTGTTCTACATTATTCTCACTCTATTCCTACTGGTTATCATCTTCTGAACAAGGAACTGTATACAAAAGAACTATACTTAACAAACCTTCTCTCTCAACTCTTTCCCCTCCAATATTTATTCTTTCTCTAGATATTTTTTATGTGCGTAACTCTTAATTCTTCCAGGTTCTCCATGTAAAATGAGAATTATCAAACCTTCAAATATGATTTGCTTCTACAAAAAGAACTAACCAATTCCTAGATTATAAATATGAATATATATATATATATATAGTTTATTAGCATTCTTCCTTTAAAAAATAATCTTATTCTAACAGCAATAATACAGTCCCTGAAATATAAAATGTGCTTCACATAGAATCACAGAATTTTAGGAGTGCTGGTGAAAACAGTGTCTATGAAAAGTGACCACAATTACATTTTTTTTTTTACTTTGAAAAGTAATATGAAGCAATATACTTAAACCCTACATTTTAAATGTGAAAGGAACTTCAGAGCTCTGGTTTAAAACTTAATAATTGACAAAAATGAGGCCCAGGAAAAAGTAAATTACCTTTCACACTCTCATATGGTGTTCGGGCTGAATGTCTAGTTCAGTACTGTTTAGTCTCTACATATGCTGCTCAATATATGAGGCAGTAGCTGTTTGTGGGCCTTGAGCACTTGGAATGTGGCTGCTCCAAACTGAGATATGTTACAAGTTCAAAATATGCAGTGAATGTCAAAGACTTAGTTTTTTTTTTTTAAAGAGAGAGAGACAGAGAGAGACAGAGAGAGAGAGAGAGAATTTTTTAATATTTATTTTTTAGTTATCTGCAGACACAACATCTTTGTTTTGTATGTGGTGCCGAGGATCGAACCCGGGCCACATGCATGCTAGGCGAGTGCGCTACCGCTTGAGCCACATCCCCAGCCCTCAAAGACTTAGTTTTTAAAAAGAGAATACAAAAAAGTTCATTGATTTTTTTTACTCATTATAGATTGAAGTAATATCTTGAATACATTGGGTTATATAAATTATTATTTATAACTATCCTCCCTTTTTAAAAAAATACAAGTGGATCATATACACTGCTAAAATCTGCTTTTTCACTTACAAAGAGGATATTTTGCTCTCTGAGTAATAGAGATCTGCAACTTTTTAAAAAATATTTTTTTAGCTGTAGTTGGACAAAATATCTTTATTTTATTTATTTATTTTTATGTGGTGCTAAGGATCAAATCCTGCGCCTCACCCAAGCTAGGCGAGTGCTCTATACTGCTAAGCCCCAGCCCTCTCTGCAATGTTTTTTAATGTCTGTGCAGAACCCTATCATATGACTGTTAATAATTTAATGAATCCTCTTGATGAACAATTGGATTGTTTTCAGTCTCTTATTACTACTGATAATGATTCGTTCCTTGTTAGCCTTCTATCAGTACTTTTTTTTTTTTCGCATTATTGGGGACTGAATCCAGGGGTGCTCTACTACTGAGTTACATTCCTAGACTTTTTTTATTTTCTATTTTGAGACAGGGTCTCACTAAGTTGCCCAGGTTGGCTTCAAACTTGTGATCTTCTTTCCTCAGCCTCCTGAGTAGCTGGGATTACAGATGTGTGTGCCACCACATCCCTCTTTAATAGTACCTTTAACAATACCTGTAAGTTCTATACATCTGTATGGATAACTAAATTGGAACTGCAAAGTTCATTAACAAATTTTTTGACAGATGTTGTCCAATTGCTGACCAAGGAGAATGTATCAATTTTCACATTCACCAACAGCGTATGAGATGGTTCCTTCCCCACACCATAGCACACATTGCATATTATCTAAAATTTTGGATCTCTGACAAGTGAAAAATGATAGCCATATGACTTCTGAAACTGAGCGTAAGGTTGAACATCTCTACTCATGCTTGTAAGTCCCTGGCATTTCTATATTTAAGAATTGCCTCTTCCTGTCCTTTATCCATTTTTCTACTAGGTTGTTAGTCTTTTTCTCCTTGATTTGCAAGAGTGCTTATATATGCGAAGGAAATTAGCTCCTATTTGTTAACATGCATTGCAAACATTTTCCCCAGTTCATTACTTCTTTTGACTTTATGCTATGTATGTGCATATATTTGCATTGAAGAAATTCTTATTTTTAAATTTGTATCAAATTTCTTGATATTTCCCTTTTTGAATTCCAAATTTTGCATCATTTCAAGAAAAATCTCAGATAGCTGAAGCACAGATAACATTTAGGGCAGCAAAATTACTCTGCATGATACTATCATGATTGACACTTTGCCCAAACTTACAAAATATACAACACCAAGACTGAACCAAACTATGGACTTTGGGTGATAGTGATGTATCAGTGTAGAATGATCAACTGTAACAAATGTACCACTAGGGTGGGGGATGTTTATAATGAGGGAGACTATACATGTGTGGGAGCAGGGAATCTATGGGAAATCTATGTATTTGCTTCTCAATTTTGTTGTGAACTGTTCTAAAATTGAAGTCTATTAAAAAAAAAAAAACAAAACTCTTCCCAACTCCAAGACTGTTAAAAGTTCATTACTTTTATAGTATTTTTTTCTAGGTAATTTTTTGATCCATCTGGAATTTGTTTTAATATTGAAGAGTAATGAAGAAATTCAGTTATATTTTTCCAGATGACTTACTACGTACTGATATGAACCATTCCTTTATAAATATTAAATGCAATTTTGGATCTATTACACAAAATGTTTTAACAACCTTAAATTTCTAAAAACTGCATAACTGGTAGGACACATGGGTCATTCTCTTTGTCAGAATTTTCATGTGATTTTTTTTAAAAAATTGAGGAAGCTTTAAATTTATGGATAAACTTAGTGAACTGACAAACCTGAAATGCTGATCAGTTGAGATAGCTAAGAATACATGTTTTCCATTTACTACAGACTTCTTTTAAGTCATTCAGCAACATTTTAAAGTTTATATACACACACATCACTTTTACTAAGTTTATTTACTCCTAGGTATTTAATCTTTTTAAGTTGTTAACATAAATAGAATTTAGTTCTTTCATTCTATTTCCTAACTGGTTATTGCTTGTATAGGTCATAGACCTATGGCTTCCCATAGGTCTTCATTTCTTATTTATAATTAGGGTAAGTAAAATGTATACATGTTCCTGTCATTGAAAGTACATCCTCCTAACTAAATCTCATTATTTCATCATTTTAAGCCAGAACTTCTAGTTACTATTGTTTTCATTCAAATGTTTACTGATTTCGTATTAATTTTGTAACTAATAACCCTAATATATTCTTTTTGTCTGATTTCATTGGGTTTTCTAGGCTTATAACCACCTGCAAATAACAGTTTTTATATATTTCTTTTTCTTATCTAATTACAATGGCTAATACTTTAAAAACTTTTTTAAAACATTTTTCTTTGTAATACCTTTGTTTTATTTATTTATTTATTTTTACGTGGTGCTGAGAATCAAACCCAGGGCCTTGCACGTGCCAGGCAAGCACTCTACGGCTGAGCCACAACCCCCAGCCCTTACTTTTAAAACTTTTATTGACCACATTTCCATTAGGCTGCCTCTTGCAGCATATTTTCTAACAATCTTCAGTTGTAGACATCCAAATTAAGCCAAATAAAAAAGTAATATTAAAATAATTATGAATTCTATAGAGGCCTTTGGTCTCAGAGTGCCTAAAGTCAACTTTGGTGCTGCATTTAGTTTAAGGATAATAAACAGCTGACTAAATATTGAAATAGCTCCTTGTGTGTTTGGGGAAATAGTCCTCTTAAAATTTCCCTTCCCTTACATAGGTCTTATTTTAACTAAACTTAATTATTTGATTACTTCTCCAGCTCTGGATCAAAAAACAAAACAAAATAAAACCAACAATATAACCTAGGAGACATCTCAATTCTGGGGATCTCTTCTTTCAGAAAGAAGGGTGCTATAACAGGCTAGATAGTTGTAAGGTCTTCCAAGTACAAGAATACTCTTAATTTTATGAAATGATTTTTTTTTTTAATGAACACATGGCTTCCCATAGGTCTTCATTTCTTATTTATAATTAGGGTAAGTAAAATGTATACATGTTCCTGTCATTGAAAGTACATCCTCCTAACTAAATCTCATTATTTCATCATTTTAAGCCAGAACTTCTAGTTACTATTGTTTTCATTCAAATGTTGCTGAATAGTACGCATCAATGAATGTCTAGTGTAGTGGTTTTTAAAATATGGTTCCTAGATAAGCAGCACCTATGAACTTGTTGGAAATACCAATTCTCTATGGCCTCACCCTAGACCTAGAATCAGACATTCTGCAGGTGGCACCCAACAATCTGTTTTAGCAAGTCTTCCACAGCATGGCTGTGGTAAGTGGTTATGTATTTATTCCAGTAAGTTCTCATAAGCATAAGTCATGACATTAAATGGCATACTGTATCAAGTTGTAAAAAATAGAAACCAGGCTAAGGTAGAGTGCTAGAATGACAGATAAAAGGTTAAATATATATATATATATATATATATATAAATAAAAATACAATTTGTTGCCACATACTGACATTGGGCCCATTGTACTACCCTTTTTAAAGCTGAAAATACCTTTTACCTTTCTGACTAAGGATTTTAATACATATTCTATAATTTCTAAATCACAAGAAGCATATGGAAAGGATCCCTGAAGAAAATATATTCCACTTTAGGAGATGTTTTCATATGTTACTGAAACAGGTTCAAAGAAAACTTCTTCAGCTTCACCTCCCAGGTGCTCTTGGCCTTGCTCTGAATCTTATAACTAGCCCATAAATCTATCTTCATGTCAGACCCATCTGTGGTAAACTGAATAAACCTCCCTTGGATGCTGAGATGATTTTAGGAATGCCTGTCCACTTGCTAGTCCACTGCCCTACTTTTAATTCCACTTGAGAGCTAAGAAAATGCTATTAGAAAAAGATTCTCTTTAGCTCCTCATTTGATGTTTTATATAATAAATCTAAAGAATTTGACTTTGCTGCATAAGTACTGTCACTGAGTGTTCCTTCAGGAAGGCAGAAAATGGGGCTGGAGTAGGCCATTAATTTACTAAGAACAGAGAAGTCTCTTACCTAATCAACTCTTCTTCCCTAGGAACACTCTCAGAAGGCCTTGTATATTAGTTGCCAGCAGAGACATTTACATTTTACATGCTGGACTTCAAAGTATCATCAAGGAAGGAAAGCCACTTGTAACAGGATGAATTTTATGAATTCTTTGAGGATGAAAGAAAGACTGAGATATTATGCTCACTGGCCACAAACCTGACTAGCATTTATTGAACACACAAAAGTCCTCTGCTTCAAGGTGGTCAAATACCTGAGGCATTTTATATACAAGTATGAAATGATGAAGACTCTCTGCTCTACTGCTACACTTAAAGAGTGTCAACAAAATACTGATGACTCTAGCTGGCAAACTGAACAGAAAGGACTTTCAACTAGCTCACCTCATATCCAGACTGCTCATACCAGGATCATTATTATGAAAGTGATACTTAAGTAACTTTTAAAGTGAAAACCCTCCAGAGGGTCATATTTTTGACATAGATCTATGAATCACTTTCTTCAGATGAATGCTTACTAAGGACAAACAACATGCTGGATCTATACTAAAAAGAGCTTCAACTGCAACACTTGGGTTATGGATCTTTTTATTTGGGAGACTGGTAGTGCAAGAGGATAAACATGACTTCAGGTGAAGAAAGAGGTCCAAGGATTCATACATAAAGGAGGACAAAATGTTTGAGAATGGAGGAAAGAAACAGCAGAAGGGCAACCACAGGTCAGCCTCTTGGACCGCAAAGGCTAGATTCCTATCATTGCACTCTGAGCCCCTATGGCCTAGGACAGTGTCTGATATACTATGGGGACTGAAAAAATATTCTTTTAATTTTAACTTTAATCAGATGGAATGAAACTCTCTGATACCAAGAGTATTTCAGATGGCTGAACACTCCAGCTTCCTTCAGGCTAGGCTACCTGGGAGTCCAAAAACCCTTCTCTGCCTCCCTTTACCGTGCCTCCTTTGCAAGAGGCAGATAAAGCAACCCAGTGGCAAAATGGAAAGGCAGGAATCAATTCCAAATTCTCCTCTCATCTTGCTGTTTCAGTGGTTACATCACTTGGGCAAACTCTTCGCCATGCAAGCCTTTGGGTGTGTTCCCATGGGTAATGCAAGTAACACCTACCCTGTCTCTTTCATGAAAAGATACTGTGCAAGACCAATGTCTCAAAACTGCATGTATGCAAACTGTGTCTTCTCTTCCTGCAATATACAATGTGGTGTTTGTGGGTATTTTTTCTTTAAGGGAATGCTTAATAAAACATTTTCATCAGGTTGCTGTGGAGCCACTGCCTAGTAATAGCCAACTCAGGAATGATGATTTGATCCATATTACCTGGAAAATGGAAGACAGTGCACCATATCTATGTTCTTTCGCAGGAGATAACTCTATGATGACATTAATTAAATGTGGAATATAACCAAAAGATATGATTTGTTGGTTAATGAGAGACAAATATCAAGTGAAACTATACTTTTAAGAAGATGATGCCTGAAGATAAAAAAAAAAAATCCTCGTCACTCATTTTCTCATGGGTAACAAGGCTTTTGCCAGAAACAACATCTCTCAGAAAATTCAAAGACATTGTTGCTAGCTAGCCTCTTCTCAGGGCTTCTTAAAGTATATAACTTTGGGAAGTAATGCCATGTCCCAAATTTCTTATCCTGGAATGACTTAGTTTCATTGTACAATGATACAAGAATCCTCTGACCATTAATATTTTCCATTTAATTCTTGTCTGAAAGCTCCAAAATAATCTAGCTCATCATCTACCCTGACCAAGGAATGAAAATATGAGAACATAACCTTCTACTAAATAACCAAAACGACTCTTCTCATTTGCCCAGCATTATTTAACCTTTTCCCTAACATGGACAACATTAAAAAGAAATATTTCACTTATGAATTTAGCAAACTAAAAGTAAGCTTGAACTGGAAATGCCACAGAGAACTGCCATTATGTTCGTAATTCAACTTCGTGTTATTCAATGCAACCTAAGGGGCAGCTTTTGTATAGCACAAAATATGAACTACACATTTCTGAAAGGTCATGGGAACACTAGGAGACAAGAAAGTGAATTAGTGAAAAATGAATTCAGTGCAGATTTTTACATTAGAAGTCAAAGTTAATACAGTTTCTTACTAACAAGGTTCCATTGATCTCTCAGAAATGGAAAGCTGTAACATTAAAATAACTTGCTAAATATTTCATATAACTGTTTGGATTTTTCCCTCCACAAAGCAGATAAAAGGTTCTCCTTTCCCTCTGTGTGTATAATTTGTTTGCCTTAAAAAAATTTTCTTGAAAATGCTTTTTCCTTCTTAATAAAAGCCCTAGTGACTCAACAGCTAAAAAAGTAAAATCTAAGAGAGCTGAAAAAGATTTAGCTTGATATTAAATTGTATTTTTGTTACCATTAAACTATTTTTTCAAATTCACTATAAATGTTGATGTAAATTACTGCTTTACAAAGGGCATGTGTGTATATTTTTTGATAAAATAAAACCACATACTTTGTAAAGGTTTCATTATTAAAAAATACAAAAAGACATTTCAAATAGAAAACTAGTTTATTTTCTCTCTGAAGAATAAACACATTAAATTCAAATCTCAAGTCCAAGGAGACTCAGAAGACAAAACCATGTCCCTATAACTGTTAGGGAGTATGGTACAAATGAGACTAGAACTTTCTAAGTAACTCTAGGTCAAAAGAAGATATATTTAAAGATTATTCCTAAATTAAAAGCTTCATAAAACAAAATCAAAAAGTGTAACACAATCATTCATAGAAAAAAGGAAGATATCTCATGTATACTTTAAAACCCACAACACTGAAAAGGGCAAAAATTTTTATGTAGGGCTGGGATTATAGCTCAGCAGTAGAGCACTTGCCTAGCATGTGTGAGGCCCTAGGTTCGATCCTCAGCACCACATAAAAATAAATAAAGATATTGTGTCTACCTACAATTAAAATATAATTTTTTAAAAAAAAATTATGTAACATACTAAAATTATCAAGAAGATACTGAATTTTCAAAGAAAGGTACACAATGGACTTGAATAAAAAATTATAACTGTCAAAATTATTAAATCACTTGTATAAATTCTTAAGAAATAAAGTCAAAAGTTTTACAGACATATTGATACTATGCAAGAAAGTATGAAGCTGAGCATAGTGGTGACACACTTGTAATCCCAGCTATTTGGGAGACTGGGGCAGGAGGATCACAATTTTGAGGCCAATCTCAGCAACTTAGCAAGGCCCTATCTCAAAATAAAACTTAAAAAGGCTGGGGGCTATAGTTCAGTGGTATACTGCTGGTGAGTACCCCAAAATAAAAAGGTATGGAAAAGGATAAAATTAATTGCCCAGAATATTTGTTTTAGATTTATATTCAAATAATCAGCTTATAATCAATATTAATTTTAAAAATCATACAGAAAACTTATTTTGTCATTAAAGTAGCACATTTGGGTAAATCTAGTCTATTTTACTAGTCTATTTTAAAATAATTTAAGAAATAAGAAGTATAAAGATAAAAATCTTAATATGCAGTTTGGTAAAGTTCAAGTCAGTCTTTGAACAACACGTTTATCTATCCAGTAAAGCTTGTGTTAATGCGATGTAAGAGTTTGGCAAATTCAACTTTAATGGAGCATAAAAGTGCTTTTGCTTGAAAGTGAGATCATTTTTAAAAATTCAAAGCATGATCACTTTTTCTTTTTTCGTAGGAACAATCTGATACAAGCAGCAAAGCTTAAATAAACTAGAAACATTTCAAATGATCCATAAAGGATTAATAAGCACTGCAGGAAGTCCTATAGGCTCAGCGTATACATTTTCCATCTTTTCCCCCCAGGATGGGCATGATATGAAATTCTAAACAGAAGTGAAGTTTCAAAGTCCCTGAATGTTAAAGGGTTGTTGTGTCCGGGCGAGAGGTGGTAACTTAAGGTTCTCTAATCTGAAATGGATCAAATCACAATGATATTAGGACAAGAATCATTCAAATCTGCACATACAATTAAAAGGTCTTTTGCTGATGGTAATAACCAGTGGTCAGTAGCAAAACTAAGGCCAAAGGAGTAATGGTAAGATACAGGCCACTAATATAGCACGAACAAAATGACAGCTATTATTTTGGTAGAGATAATCTATGCTGAAACACAAACACGCACACAATTTCTTTCAATACAATTTTCTTGTCTTCCCACTGACTTCTGTGATTACTACAGAAAGCAGGGTTCTAAACACATTTCTCAATTGAATCCTCAATCAATAATAGTAAAAAATTCAGATAGAAGATATGGGAAAATGCATTATGGCATTAGTAACTGTTTGCAAAATAGGCTGAACTCATCAATATGCACAGAAGTTGAGAAGAAGAAACCTCAGATACCTAAAACAGATTATAGTTTTGTCATCTCAGAGCTCAGTCACATTGCCTGTTCTCATCAAATTCAAATTCTTTTAAATCTAGGTTGGGTAATCTTCCTTCTTAAACCTTATAATGATTAATTTTTAATCATTATAAGAATTGAATAAATGCAAACATTCACCCTAATATACAACATTTTTTTCCTATGAGAAAAAATGCCAAATTTTCCTTACCTCTGCACTAAGTCTTAAATTGAAGTTAATAAGACCATAGCTTTTTAGCGAGCAATCAAGTTTAATGCTGAAGTAAACACCCAGAGCAAAAGGAAAGTATTTCTTAGTTTTTAGAATATGTATTAGTTTTCAGTAGTTCTTTGACAGAAACAGACTATTTATACTACTAAAATGAGATTTACTTTCTTAAAATGAAATGTGAATAGTGAGAAGAGTGCTATTTAACAGTACCAAAGAATGTTGGAATCAATACGAAAAAGCTTAAAAACAGACCAAAAACTGTCTCAAGTATATAGTCTTAAGGTTGGAGTACAATTGTCAACCTATCACTTATTAGCCCTTTCTGAAAATGCAGAGGGCCTTTCCCAAGGCTTTGGCTATTTTATTGCTATTTCACATTACCAGTAGCAGAGGGGTAAAAAAAAAAAAAATGAAGTTAAAGCAATTCAGATTTCCCTAGTCATAAATGCAATCATTTATTAAACACTTCTTTGGTTCTTTGAACTTTCCAGTAACTAGACAGACTAGGATGCAAACTGTCACTCTCTAATGTGAAGAAGCTTTTTGAAAAGAGTATATGGGCTTTAAATATGAGGCCCAAATTTAAATCCCAGCTCTACAATGTATTATCCTTCTAATACTGGCTGAGTTTCTTCCTAAGAGATTGAGTTTCCTTATCTATAAAAATAGAAAAAATACCACCCATCTCAGAGTTGTTGTAAGAAGTAAATTATATCATGTATGTAAACAATGCTTAGCAAAGCGTTTGACAGCCCCCAAAATATTATTCTTTCTTCTTTCTCCTGCTCTCTAAAGGTCTACAACCTTATAGGAAACAAAACAATTGCCAAGTAAAAGAATATAACTAAAAAGCCTGTACTAAAGAAATTGGGAGAAAAAGTTATTTATTTCAAGTTTTTTAAGGATTCAGAGCCCACCCACCCCAGCAAAAAACACAACAAAACAAAAAAACATCAACAGCTTTAATGTTCACAAAAAGCTTCCTAGAAGTGAGATGGACTTGGGTCTTAAAAGGATGAGAATTTAAACAGACAGACATAGCAAGTGGGTAAGGACAATTATGGCAGTCATGAAAAAAAACAAAAAAAATTTTGAGAAAAGGGATGATTTGACAGTGTTGCATGGGAGAGTCTGGAAGAAAGGCAAGTAGATCATATACTGTCTCAAATGCCAGCATACAGTGTTTCACTATAATTCTACACAGAGTTAACTGAACCACTATAGCATTCATGAGTGTGTATCAAATATTGTTGTTAGGGCTGGGTTGTGGCTCAGTGGTAGAGCACTTGCCTTGCATGTGTGAGGCCCTGGGTTCGGTTCCCAGCACCACATAAAAATAAACAAAGATTTTTAAAAAGTATTGTTATATTCTAGAGTGATATATCAAGTAAGGTAGGATACTACCTTCAGAGGTAAGGTCAAAAAATTACCCAAATCAGCTTAGATGCTGTCCAGTATACTCTAACCCACAAAGGGCAACTATGATTTAAAGCTTCCAGAAAAACAAAAAATGAAAGGGAGATATGAATGCTATTTACATATACTTAAAAAAGCATAAGGAAAGGTGAGTGTACTCATATAATGTTTAACACAGGTGTGGTTGTAGGAAGTAAGGCCTAAAAAGGAGAAGAGAATGTTTAGATTAGCTATGAAGAAATACTTCCGAATGTGGAAGATGAGAAGACAGCCCAGCAAGAGATTGCTGCAGTACCATTAATGCAAAATATTCAAAAGATTTTCAAAGCACAGTGGCAGCAAGATAGATTTCTCCAGATACAGTGTTTTCGCCTGGGTGACCCAGAGACGACATGTTAGTTCTACAATTTATGACTTTTGGATTAAAGCTGGGAGAGGGGGGTGTCCTTCCAGACATGGAGAGCCCTTAATGATAGCACAGCTACAGAACTGCACAGTGATCAAGAGTTACTGAACTAAGAAAAACCTCAGCAAGTATTCCCTCAATTATTTCGGCCCTTGGGCATTTCGATGGGAAACTACTCATTGATATTATTCTTTTTCCAACATTCATTTTATAGAATATCAAGACAGAGTCAAATGTTGACTTACTATGGTAAATAGAGGGGAAAAAAGCCTGCTTTGATTTCCTTTCCTTTATTACCACCTTGGTTTTGTGTTTTAGAATGTCGACTAGATTTGAAAAGAGGGTGGAGGATGGGGGGGCATGCTCTTCCCTTCAATGGAGACAAAAGATAGCAGCTATTTCATTCTGCTATATGAGTATGTTACCTCCCTTAATTCTCTCACCATCATATTAAACTGTGATTTTCAATAGAGGCCTGAAAAATGTATTACATTTTACCTGCTATTTTAAAGGAATTAGTAAGCAATTATAGGGAAAGGATAAAAGTAGGGCAAAAATGTTTTTGTTTTTTTCAGACCAGCTAAAATTTTCAGAATTTAAAATGACTAGAAAGGCAAAGTGTTAGGTATTCAGAAGGAAAATGTGAATGTTTTCCCAAAGGCATTATTAACAATTAATAATCATTACACTGGTGCCTTGTTTACCTGACCTTGTGTAAATTCAGCAGCCTGGTAATTAGACCCATATTTTGCACATTTGTATATTTCCATGCATAGATTTGACTCATTCATTCATCCATTAAAATTTGCTTGACAGACGTAGATGAATAATCAAGCTACAATTTGTATTTACTGGATTATAGAAAATTGCCCAAACTGTTAAGTTCAAGGAAAGCGCATTCTTGTCTCTCTTGTGACTGATGTAAAAGCAATTACACATCACAGGATTGCCCCAAAGCTCTCAGAAGAAGTGGCACTGCTTTTGCAATCTGGGGTCTTTAACAGTATCTTTTTTCTGAATGTACAGAGTCTGCTTAAAGATTAACTCTAACATAAGGAGGGAAATATCCCTGTGCATGTAAGTTTATCATTTATCTCATTACACTGACATTTTACAGTAAAAAGTGATATTCCAATCAACCTTCCACATTCAGAATAAACAACAATGTGACCTTATCCTGCAAGGACACGGCAAAGGCAGTGTAAGGTTTGATGAGGAAAAATAAGGCAACTTTTTTGGATAGGTTTATGACAATGTTTTTACAAACCAAAAAACAACAAGACCCAATCAGACTGATTTCTGATATAATCAATTGACGACACTATAAAATTTCATTATTAATGGATTTTCATGCAAAGGGAGCAGAACATATTTTAGTGTTAACTGATCCCTAAATTTGAACACTCAGTACTATCCAAGCATGCTGTCATGTGGAACTGTATTTTACACTACTGTTATTTATTTTGCTTTTGCAGTCACTAACCGAACCATCGCTAATATACGTTTTCTGGTCCAAGGTACAGTACTTCTTTTACACAGCTGAAGATACAACAATTTTGCTGTCTTAAATCCATCTCTTCAAACTGCTTATTTTGATTGTCTACTTTAGAAGTGATTTCTGACTTAAAAAAAAGTGTGTGTGTATATAACCAGCATTATCAGTCTTTTTTCAAGGATAGCCAGCATTATCAGCTTTTAAGCTCTTAGATAATGAACCAAATATCATAAAAATATACATAAAGATACAAGTATGCATTTTATATGATGTTTTCTTGGGGAATTTAGCACAATTGTAAAAGAAACAAAGAACACGTTTTCACAAACATACTAACATTCACACAGGTCAAAATTTGACTTGAAGTAGGTTCTTTGGATAGAAAACAATTAACATAAGTGCCTTATTTAGAAGTTCAATAAACAGAAAGTTTTCCCAAACTTCCAAAATATACAATTGATTCATTTTGATGTTACCAAATCCTAATTTTTCTAAACACCCCATCTTTTCTTCCTACAAAGCCAATATCATGATGGACATCAGAAATTAACTTCTTTGATGATGGCCTGAAATCACCCAGGTGAAGCATTAGTTTAGAAAATGAGTTGTTCTTACAATCCACAAATCTATAAGTACAGAAATAGAAATTCAGATGCTTCTAAAGAGTGTTACTTTATATAAAATGGAGTCTATGGCATTGTAATAGGCATTTCAAAGGTCTCATGTCAAGAAGATATGGTCCTGGCAGTTTAATATGATAAAACAACTTTGATGTTAAAGCCAAACACAAAAGCTATGTGCCTGACTCCTGGTCTCCACAGAAACACAGGGGATGGAGGTGCAGGGATAGCATCATAGAATTGTGAAAGGGGAGGGACTGCTGGCCAAGGAGACAGAAGCTGTTCAGACAAAGCTTTCCCCAGCATGTGACCTAGGTGATTTCTGTTTGGTTTGTGATCTGTTTGGTTAGTTGTCTTTTGCAAGGTTCCAAGTGTTGCAAATTGCACTCCACTCTACCTGTTAGAGAAAAAGAAAAGAAAGTGGCAAAAAGTATAGCTGTTCTGTCAACTCTTAGTGCTGGTCTAATAAAGAAAAATGTCATCTAAACTCATGTCCATTCACTTACTCGTATTCTTATAGAGTTGCTTCTACTATAAACTTTAGAATGGAAATGAGACACTGCATTACTATTGCCCAAACATATTTAATTCTACATCATATACTCAAGTTATCATCTAAAAATGGGAAATGGTCACTTTGGATGGAGAAGTTCCTTAAAATCAAGGTTGTAAAATTATATAATAAGCCCTTTGATGCTGAACTATCTTCTTCTGCTAGTCCATTAGGTGTACTATAATCACCAGTTACATAGGGAACAGGAAGGGTGTTCTAATTGTCAGGAGAAGATTGGCTATGATAAGCTTTACTGAGGCCCCTTCCAGAAGTCTGGATTTCACATTCTCTAATCAGCCGCTTTTCTACTTATACTGATTTTCCCTAAAACATCACCAGCACCACTGAGCACATGATCAATAAATATAACAACTCTCTGACAGGAGGCAAACACCAACTAGGCCTCATCACTTTTCTTTCTGTTAAGAGTACATATGTGCATGCAACAGTTAGGGAAAAAATATGCAAAAGCAGACAAACACACACACACACACACACACACACCACACACACACACACACACACACACACACACGGCTCCAGGCTTCTCAAAACTCTGCCTGGTATTTAGTTATCATGGTAACAGGAAAAATATATGACTACCCAGTTTTAAGGGAAACTATGGGAGGTGTGACTCTGGTGGAGCTTAAGTAGCATGTGCAATACCTTGGGTTTAATCCCCAGCAGAGACAGAGAGGGGGAGAGAGAGAAAATACACCAATAGGAATTTGAAAACCAGCTTCACTGCTAAGAACCCAATTTTCTAGTTATGGTCTAGGACACAGGAAGTGTGCTATTAAATAAAAGATAAAAATACGTTTGGTTCAAGGAGAAAGCAAGAAATGCAAAAAAATATTTTAGGGTGAAATATGCATTATGAATGTGTAAGCTTAACTTCTTGGAGATTCCTAAAAGTAAGTGAAGTTTAGCTAGCAAGAGAGATTAAAGATGATATTCCAGAAAATACTGTCTACTGCTATGGAGTCATTAACAATAAAAAATAAGAACTGGATATTCCATTAAACATAAATACTACACCTAGTGCTTTACTGGAAGTTCCAAAAGTTGCTCCCTTAAGCAAGTAAACAAGTCCTATATCTGCCATGTGCTTGGCACTATGCTTTGCTCACATGACATGAAGTTAGATATAAGACTACACAGTGCAGCTCACAGGCTGTGAGGAAGACAGCCGGTGAGCTTAGCAGTAGCTTACGTCAGAGAGGTATGTTCAAAGGTTCTGGCAGCATAAGGAACAAAATAAGACATTCTGTCTGGAGAGTTGGGTAAGGAAAGTTTTTCAGAGAAAGGAGAATCTCACAAAGTGGGGTATCTTGAGTGGTGGAGTGCTGTTCTAAGGCTAAGGAAATACTGGAAGGGAAGTCATAGAGATAGCAAAACACATGGGATCTTTGAGGAATACCAAGCTCTTTGAGGTATGCAGGGCAGATCCCTACAGGGGATAGTGAGGATAAAGAAGGTGTGGAGAGGTTGGCTCAAGGCCTAATGCAACAATACAGAATCTGAATTTTTAAAAAAATATATTTATTTTATTTTTAGTTATAGTTGGACACAATACCTTTATTTATTTATTTTTATGTAGTGCTGAGGATTGAACCCAGGGCCTCGAAAGCACTAGGCAAGCACTCTACCGCTGAGCCACAACCCCAGCCCCAGAATCCGAATTTTAATCTGTAAGAAATAAGCAATTACAGGGTAGGTTTTTAAGTGGAAAGAAGATGACATTCTACCCTAATTTGGAAGATAATCCTAGAAATGGTGTGGAAAATAGACTGATATGGGGAAAGTCCAGGTGATGGAGATCAATTATAAAGCTAAGGATGAGATGATTAAGAATTAAGTTAAAGCAGTGGAAATGGAGAAAAACGCAATGTGAGACTAAGAGTAATTCACATAATATCCAGTGTGGGCAATGTGCAGGTTTCTGTTATCCCAGAAACACTAGAGGGTGTTGCTCTGCATACTATACAAGAATATTGTGAGGAACAGATTGGGTAAGAAAATGCTGAGTCTAGTAAAGTGGCTCATATCTGCAATCCCAGCAACTGGGGAGACTGAGGCAGGAGATTGTAAAATCAAAACTAGCCTCAACAACTTATCGAGATCGTATCTCCAAACAACAACAAAAATTTAAAGGACTGAGGATGTGGCTCACTAGTTAAGCATTCCTGGGTTCAATCCCAAGTACAAAAAATTTTAAACAAATAAGAAATTTGGGGGCTTGGGGTATGGTTCAGTGGTAAAGTGCTCACCTAGCATGTGTGAGGCACTGGGTTCAATCCTTAATACCACATAAAATAAATAAATAAATAAATAAAATATAGGTATTGTGCCCATCTACAACTAAAAAATATAAATAAATAAATTAATTAATTTTAAAAAGGGCCAGGGATGTAGCTCAGTGGTAAGTATCCACATCACTGCAAAAACATAAAAACAAACAAAAAAAACCTATAAAGATGGCAGTGTACTATGTAACAGACTGTATGTTAACATAGGGGAATCCTCTCATATTAAAATTATTTTCTCTTGTTTGAAGGCATATTAAATGCTCTTGGTACATGATATCAGGAAATAAACTACATAGGGAGGAGTATCCAGTCTGACTATTATAGCCCTGATAGCCCCTATTAATGGTTTGCCCAAAACTAGTTTGCAAGATTTTCAAAGAACCCCGAATAAAGCCCAAAATATTTCAAAGATGAACAGTCATATATTTTCACTCAAGTTCCTACAAACTGAAAAAGTTGTGGAGCCCCATTTTTCCTTGTGTGGTGTTGGAGATGGAATCCAGGGACCTGCACATGCTAGGCAAGTACATGCTCTACCACTGAGGTATATCCCTAGCTCTTTTTATCTTGAGTCAGGGTGTTACTAAATTGCCCATGCTAGCTTCTAACTAGTTATGATCCTCCTGTCTCAGCCACCTAAGTAGCTAGGATAACAGGCATTTGCCACTATGCCAAGCCACTGCAAAACCCCATTTTTGTCATCTAATTCCTACAAGGAGCACTGAGAAAGGCAAAATGTAGCCCACGGATTGCCCAATTTTGGCTTTAGGGCCTGGCTCATCAAGTGCTAGGCAAAACTAGGCACATCCTGAAGATGGGAAGCTGAAGCTAGATTTTTTAAAAAAAGACTAAGATGAGTCATAGTCAAGTTTGGGATGGTGATGACAGAATTACAGATCTCAGAAACACTTTAAAAGGCTGAAAAGATCGTAACTCTTCAACATATGCAGGATCAGATAATGTAATGACATCATCACATGGGAGTTCTAGAAAAGATAAAGAGAAGATGACATTTCTATACACAAATACTCCTCACTTAGGTTTATAAATTATATCCACAACAGAGAAGACATAAGGTTGAGCAATCCTAATTATCTGCCATTAGTCAACTGTCAGCAATACATCAGAAGGCTTAATAAGGATGGTAAATTCCTACTAAAAATGTGGAAATACTAAAATGATGCAATGTATTTTACGCTTTCACAAAATTATTTTTGGTCACAAAATAAATCAGTTTGTTGTGGAAATTTACTCCCCTTCTCATTTATAAGTACATAATAAACATGATATAGGTATGAAAGCATACATACTTTTTATTTTCAGTCTCATATGTAACCAAAGGAAATCACTTTTCAAGTAATCAGTGGTTCAATATGTACTTTTTGAAAGGTTTAGTAATCACAAGGAAGAACTTTTAAAAATATGAATACCCTGTTCCCACCCCCAGAAATTCTAATCTCATGTTCCAGAGAAGGCTAAGTCATCAGATAACTCTTTAGAAACACCTGCCTCAGTGATTCTAATGAACAGCCAATGTGGAGATCCACTCTCTTAGCCTAGTGAACAGAAAAGGTTATGATTTAAAAAATGCTGGAGTGAAAAGAAATTCTAAGTGTGGCATTTGTAGAATGTTCTACATGTCTTGACATGCTCCTTTGGTTTTTTTTCCCGTGTAAAATTTTAGAATCATAAATATTTGGGACAGTATCAAGATTTCTAGCATGCAAGTCCTTACTGCCTAAATAGGACTTGTGTCTGTTATCCTTGTTCATTAGTAAGAACAATATCACAATTCACTGTTTTGCTTTCTTTTTTAAGCAACGTTTTTGTTTTCATAAAAGCAATACATGTCTATTGTGAAATATTCAGATAGAGAAAAGCAATGTGGAAAAAATTTAAAATCACATAAAACTTTCACCACTCAGACAGGATTTGTGCCATGTCAAACATCCTTTTAGAAATTCCTCTAAGTATATATACACATATATTTATGTAAATGTATGAGTTTTGCAAAAATAACATTATACCTATAAATTGATTTTTTTCTAACACTTGGTAGTATTATGTGGTCAAAACATTTGGGCCAATAAATACCATCTGCAAAATAAATTTTAAGGACTGCATATTTATAATGCATTTATGTAGGTTATTTTCAACATCTTATGGATTTTCAGTTCTTAAGAACCCTGTAACTCTCAGAACTATAGAAATACCAGACTGAAAAGTTATATAACTGTAATTCTATGTACTAGAGAATACAAGTGGAAATTCAATTTTCAAATGAAACATAACTAAGGAATTGTTTGGGGAGGAACTTGGTTATCAATTTAAGAAAAATGTAAAAAAAAGTTACATGCTGAAAACTAACATAAACGTTAATGAAAGATATCAAAGAAGACCTAAGTAAATGAAGAGACAATGTTCACAGACTGGAAGACTTGACATAAAAAAGATGACAATTCTCCCCCAAATGATACAGACTTAATACAATTCCAGTAAAAATCCTAGAGGATGTTTTCATTGATGAAAACAAGATGACTCTAAAAATTATGTGGAAATAGAATAGCTAAAACATTTCTGAAAAAAACATGGAGGAGGAAGAGGAATCACATAACAGAAGACTTACTAAAATGCAACAGTATCAAAACTGTGGTATTGGCACATGGATTGACACAGAGATCAATGGAGGAAGGACAGTCTTTTCAATAAGTGTCATTGGATCGACTGAACATACATAATAGACTAAAGGGAAAAACTGAATCTTGTCCTAAGCCTTATATAAAATCTAACTCAAAACGGATCATAGATCTAGATATAAAATTGGAGTTCTTCAACATGAGACCAAAAGTACAATCCACAAAACAAAGTGATACATTGAACTTGATCAAAATTAAAAAGTTTTGGGCTGGGGTTGTGGCTCAGTGGTACAGCGCTTGCCTAGCATGTGTGAGGTTCAGTGCCACATAAAAATAAAAATAAATAAAGGTTAAAAAAAAGAATGCTTTAAAAAATCTAAAAGTTCTGCTTTGTGATAGACACTATTAAGAGAGTACAATAAAAAAGAAATAATAAAAATATTTCTGATAAATAATACAGTCTCAGATAATCGAGAGAGAGAGAGAGAGAGAGAGAGAGAGAGAGAGAGAGAGAGAGAGAGAGAGAGAGATTGAGATTGATTGATTATAGACTGGGAGAAAATATTTGCAAATCATTTATCCAACAAAGGACTTGTAACTAGAATAAATAATTCTCATAGCTCAATAGTAAAAAAAAAAAAATCCAAATTAAATGATGGGGTAAAATTTGGTACTCTTCAGTAAAAAAGATATAAGGATGGAAAGTAAGCATATAAAAAATGTTCAATCTCACTAGCCATTAGAAAAATGCAAATTAAAACCACAATGATATACCACTCAACACCTATTCAAAGAGCCAAAACAAGTAACACCAAGTACCAGTGAGGATGCCCAGTAATTAATTGGAACTCTTCATATACTATTAATGGGAAAGAAATGTGGTACCACCATTCTGAAGAATAGTTTAACAATGCCTTAAATAATTAAATATACACTTACCATATGAGGCAGCAATCGTACTCCTTGGTATATTTATTCTACAGAAATGAAAATAAAAACCTCTACACAAAGCATTTATAGCAGCTGAATCCATAATTGCCCCTAAATGGACACAAACCAAATATCCTTCACTGGGTAAATGGGTCAAACAAACTAATATATCCACACAATAGAATAATACTCAGCAATAAAAGGAATGAACTGCGTGAAAAGAAGATAGTCTGAAAGGCTGAATGCTGTATGATTTCATTTATATGATGTTCTCAAAAGGACAAATCTCTAGTGATGAGAAAAGTTCACAGTTGACAGTAAGAGTGGGAAGAATGGTGAGAGTATAAATGCATAGCAGGAGGGAATTCTTAGTGTGATAGAACTGTTTTGTACAGTGGTTTTGGTGGTGGGTGCATGAATCTATCTATATACATGCTAGAGTTGGTTAAAGAACAAATTCTGCTACAGACATGGGTTGATTAAAATGGATGCACATTTGAACATAGTAAAGTTAAATTATCCTCTTAAATGACTTAATACCTAGGTCTAATTTCTAGAAAGCAGGAGTAGTGAATATAATTACTTGAGTGATGGAAAGCTGCTTGTATTATTGGGGTTCTTTGGCTTCATGATCCATTAAAAGAAAATAATGAGTTGAAGATATGACTTGGTTTTCTTTCCCAAATCCACAGAGCTAAAATATCTCATGACTAAACTCCAATGGGAATGTTAGGATTTTCTGCAGACTTTTTTTTTTTAGGGGGATTGTCCTCAGAGTTTCATTTTATATTCAAAGATCAAATTACATACCCACTCCTTGCCAAGCAAAGAAACATATAGGTGACAAAATTTCATTCTGCACATCTCTGGGATTGGCAGGCTATTCAGTATGGTGGCAGATGGTAGACCTTTCAGAAAGTATAATATAATTTTGTATCCTGTGGCAGTAGTCACATAATTTTATGCATTTGTCAACACTCACAGAAATGGACACCAGATTAAATTCTACTGTGAGTAAAATAAAATTTCAAAATGCAACCAGAACCCCTCACTTAAAACAATAAAATATGCTCATTGTAGAACACTTAAGATGACAGAAATATAAAGACAAAAATTTAAACCACCCATATTTCTACAATCCAAGATAATCACTAACAACAATGTGGTTTTTTTTCTAATTATTTCTTTGGATACATGGTATATGCATGGTATTTTTATCACATAACTGAATCATTCCTTATGCACTAATCTGTTCTTCCCTTTCTCAACATTTTCCTGTGTTTCTGCTCAGAAAATATTGTTTCAATTGACTGCTTATTGTACTATTCCACTGATGTATCATAATTTAACAATCACCTACTCTTAAATATTTAAGTTATATCCAACTTTTCACTATTATATGCTATTCATCAATATATTCTTACACATGAATTTTGGGGTACACTTCCTTAGGATAAATTTCTAGGGCTGAAAGAAGTTTCTGGGAGTCTACAAAGTTACAACTATTTTCAGAATATTACTAGAAATATACTGGCCTTTTTTGCTATATCAACATTTGCATTGATGGTGAAAAAATCAATGATGAGTAAAATTTCTGGCATACTGGCATCAATCAAGACAGTGGCCCCAAACTGTACTATCAGTGATTGTATTCCTCACCACCAGGCACTCACAATAACAAATAACTAAGCCAGTTTTACCTAAGAATGCCCTTAATGAGAGTAAAATTTTATTAAATTCAACCTCTAAATATATATCTCTGCATTAACACTTGCTGAGATACAGTAGTTGTCTCCAGAAAAAGCACTTGTGCAACTAAGTTGGAAGCTAATTGAACCACTTTGTTCAAAGAACACCATTTTTACCTGAAAGAATAACTAATAGACAAACTATGGTTTGTTTATTCAGACCCTGGTGTATGGCATACATTTTCTCAAAAACAAACCAACTAAACTTATCATTTCAAGAAAAATCAACAATATGTTACCAACGATAAAATTCCAGCTTTCTAGAAGTTTTCACTGGAATATTTGCATACACCACAATAAGTGCAACAGTTATCCAATATTTAAAGATTTTTCTGATGAGACTTATGATAATATGAATATGATTTTGAAAAAATTGTGTAATAAAATGCGTTAACATTTGGAAAATCTTCCTAAGTCAGTGAACTGATATTTTCTAAATGACTAATGCATACTGTTATATAATCATGCACAGGTAAATAATCTCCTCAAAGCGCAAGACAGACCAATGGATTTTAATGTACCAGGGCACAAAAATATTATAGTTTCAGATTCTGCATTGCAAATAACCTTTAAGAAACCACCTCATTAGAAAATTTGATGTAATAACTAAAAAATGAGTATTGGCAAATGAAGCTACACAACTATGTGAAGAAAATTTTCTTCACAAGTTTCTACTTAAACAATAGATCATAATAGATGGGACGCAGAAGCAGATATGAGAATCCAGCTATCTTCTAAGCCAGACATGAAAGAGACTTGCAAAAATTTAAAACAATGTCACTGTCCTTATTATATTATTTTGCTTTATATTATCAGTTTTATTGTTACTTACAAATGGGTTAACATTTTGTTACTCAGTTTTAATTTATAATAAAATGTTAATAATAGTTATAACCCACATGAATGAAACTTTTCAGAATGTTCAGTAATTTAAAAGTATTCAGGAGGGCTGGCCTAGCATGTGTGAGGCACTGGGTTTGATCCACATCACTGTAAATAAATAAATAAATAAATAAGTAAGTAAGTAAGTAAATGAAAATAAATAAATAAATAAATAAATGTGTCCATCTACAACTAAAAAAATTATTTTAAAAAAGAGTGTACAGGAGTCCCACAGACCAACAAGTTTGAGAACCACAGTGCCATACTATTACACATACTCATCAGCAAGAGAATCCATTTTGCTGGAAAATCTTAAATACGTCTCTCGACTCTGAGCTCTCCTTTGATCTTTCTTTGTCAACCAATTCCTGGAATAACTGTTCTTAAATATCACTAGATGGCAAGTTGTGGTTGAGGGAACTTGTACTATTACCTGTAACTTCACCTATGTGGTTTCTAAATCCTTAGTATACATATAGACGTAAATCCTGGGCAGTCTTGTTTTTTTCCAGGAACTTTTTGCCAAGATTTTTCAACAGATTTTTCTTTGTGGATGAAGACTGCGACCCTGACAGGCTGGGCTCTTAAGATCTAGACAAACAAATCATCTAGGCCTCCAGCAGCAACAGAGGCTCCTCAAACAGCCAAGGAAAGATGAGTATCTATGCAGCCTGAATAAGGCTTGGGACCTTTCAGGAAATAAGATGCATGGTATATTCGGATAATCACACACCCTAAGAATCATATGCTGAAGCACATTAAAAAAAACCAAACCAAAATCAAATTGGAGGGAATGCCAAGAATCAAATAAGCTTTAAACCAGGATAAAAAGTTACTCATTGCAGGGCTGTGGGGTTGTGGCTCAGTGGTAGAGTGCTTGCCTAGCATTTGCAGGGTGCTGGGTTCGATCCTCAGAACCACATAAAAATAAAATAAAGGTACTATGTCCAACTACAACTAAAACAAAATATTTTTTAAAAAAAGTTACACATTGATTTTCAAAAGCAAACTAAGGTCAACATACTACAGGTGTTGGTAAGAATATATGGTAAATTTACCCCTGAATTATGCCAAGCACAAAACAAACCAACTCATCATTTGAAAAAGACCAGGTGCTCTAATTTTTATCAGTGGTATTATTTTTTGAATCTATGCACTGAAAATTTCTCTATGGTGCCTTGGAAAGGCAGCTCAATTAATTCACTCCCAAAGAGAAATATTCCATTTAATGCAAGACTAAGCTAGACAGGATCATCTAGAAATTCATATTGGCAACTCTGCAAAGGGCCAATTTCCACACATGAACCATAATGTACACTCTCAGGGCAAACCAAATATGAAAGACAGCCATCGCCTAGGGCACTCTCCTCCTTTCTCTCGTTGACATGTGCAGCAGAGAACTGATAGTTCCGCTTTGCTCCTTGAAGTCAAGAAGGTCAATGGTGTGAAAATCTCACTTCTGAAAGGTTAAATGAAATCTGTTCTGGTTCAATTTCTTACTTTACTACAAAACAGTAGCTCTAGATGACTGGAGTTAGACCCGAAGTTGAGTTTTTCCTAAATACACAAGGTTAGAGAAATCAAACTGAAGAAAGGAATTCTACTGTTTTGGTACAAGGAGTTTTCTGTTTTTACCCACTTGTTTTCAGATATTTGACAACTCCCATAGTATTTTCTCAGCATTTCAAAAAGCCTCCAATTTTCCCTTCAGAGGCAAACTATATCAGGAGTTGCTGAAATCCCAGGTTCAACACATGCACTTCCCTTCGATGGCTGGACCAATACATTGCTGGGTGGTTATAATTAGCCTTCTGAACTCACTCCCCAGCTAGCCTTGTGATTTAGCCTAACTTGTAATGCTAATGCCCAGGGTTCTTGATCCATCCTTTTGTAAGTGACCACAGTTGAAGATAGGGGATAGTTGGTAATCATAACCAGCTGTCTTCACAGATATTATGGGAAGAACTTTAGACTGTTATCCCCAAGTCTGGTCTCAGTCCTGATGCTGCTATATGTGACCTGGGTGAACTGGGAGAGTCACTTGTTATCAACCACCTTTCAGAACATTGTGAATTTAAGACAAATTGCTAAGCACCTATTAGGTCAGACATGATACCGAGTGTTGGGCCTTGAAGGCAGCAAGAAGAAAGTTTCTAGAAGGACACCTCAGAAAGTTGGGGGCAGCAAGGCGCCAGCCCAGGTCTGAATCTTTGGGAGTTGTAAGCACTCAAAGGAACACTGCCAAGCTATGTCTATTCACTTTGTCTCTGACTGGAACAATGAACACTTATAACACACTCTCTATGTGTTTTCTAATGATTTTAAGTGTATTATCCCATACAGTCCTCACTATGACCTTACGGGGCAGATACTTTATAATCATCATTGTGTAGGTTAGGAAACCATGGCTTGGAAAAGCTCAATAACTAGCCCAAGTCACAGAGCTGATAAAAAAACAAACAAACAAACAAAAAAACCTAGACACGGATTCTGAACTAGGAGTTTGAGTACAAAGCCAGTGGCTATGAAGCTAGCCTGATAACTGATATAAGTGAATGCTAAGCTTTCAGAATGTACGGAAAGGCAAGGCAAGTGCTATGGCTATAACTGGCCCTACCTCTGATAAAAACTTTAGAAGACTGCATATGCCTAAGCAGGGCATGACATGGGCAAAGGAAAGACTATAGTTTAAGATCAGATCTTGCTGGTGGCTCTGGGGTCTGACCCCAATAGACACTAATGTCTGGACTCCTCAGGATTGTGCTCTAGTTCTGAGCCTCCCCGAACAGGGCCCATGCTGTAAGGTTACAATTACATGAAATCAAAGATAAAGAGGTGTTCTGATAAATAGAGAAGGTACAGGTAACTTTTGGTTTTTCTATAGAGGAAAAAAGTCAGTTGGCATATAAAATTATATCTGACCCTATTTATTAGAACTCCTTTATAAAAGCTAATATTATACGTGTATAAAATGAAATATCTGGAATGTTTTAGGGGACTGAATTTGACCTGTTATGCACTTAAATGTGTACACTTATAAATTTACTTATAATGATATTCTATTCTAACCATCACCAAATACCTTGTTTCCTAGTTATTCTTTGAGAACATAACATGGCGTAGCAGCAAAATGTTATACTCAGCTCAAAATTAGCTTGCTTGACTTAT
>NC_135493.1:107921807-107990219 GCF_052094955.1 Ictidomys tridecemlineatus
CAGAGATTAAGCTGGTACTTTATGATTTTCAAAAAATACCAGTTCTATTGTAACCTGGTACAGAGTAATCAACAAGGACCAGGCCATGAAATCAAGTTTGAATTAAGGTTTTGTGCTACCTTAAAGTCTTTCAACACTTCATCAAATCTCAGGATAAACCCAAAACGATGTTTTTTTCCCTAAAGAAATTAATATATTGCTCTAAAATATTCTTGTTCAGTGCCTTTTATATTTGTATTTTTAAAAATTAAGTGTTCTAGGAAATGATAATTCTAAGGATATAATCATCACTATATGGTAAGGGGGGGGGAAAAGCATCTCCTTTCCTAACAAAGAAGCTAATATTAAAAGAGTGTGATGTGGTATAGATTGATAATTCTAAGATACATAAGCTTTAAAAAATTTGGGTTATATCATGCTTATCATTCTGTCAGTACTAGTTATTGATGACTAAAGAGAATATATATTTCTCCAAAATTAAAATGATTTAGAAGTATACTTTGTTACTCCAAATATTTGTCCTTTTTTTCCTTGACAACCTAATTCTTAGTGATTTATGTTCCTTGGGAGGTTATAGTGTTTGGTCAAGTCTACTTATCTTCCTAGAGTTCCTTCCTTCTGAAGATGACTACTTCTCTCAGTGTAGGCTGACTTCCCCTGAAGTAATTCTAAGACTAAAATAAAAATATTAAGTTGCTGGCAGACTATAAATAATTTTTATGTATAGAGGATAATATTTTAAAATGAAAACATTTTGGTAACTAGCTCAAAGAAGAGTCATTTAACCCTAGTTCTTACTAGCAATAATATCCTTGCCTCCAGTATACTTGCTTTTGTGGTATCCAGTTTGATTATCATCACTATGATACATCACACTGAACTTAAGCAGCATCACCTGAGGCACAATAACAAAAGGAACTCAATGTCATGTCCTTCTACTGGCAAAAGTTCCTTTAGGTCTGTGATCAGTCAGAGACAGAATGGTCTATCAATGAAAGAGAAACTAAAGGTACATGTGCTTTCTGTACAAAAGCTCTGAGCTTAAAAATATTCGAAACATTTGCTCAGCATAGGACCATGAAAATAAAACAATGGATTTATTTCTCTCCCATCCAATCATATATGATTAAGATCAGAAAGTAGTTCAGATCAGAAAGTTAGTTCCAAATTTTGAAGACAGTTAAAGCAATCAACTGCAGGAGTGACACTGGATTATTCTGATCAAAAATTCCTTAGAAAAGTCAACCACGTGGGCAGTTAATTACAGGAAAACTGTTATTTGCTGTTGGTGAGATGGATGGTGGAGAAGATAGAGCAAACACTATAGAAACTTTGTGTTAAATAACTAGATCCCTAAAAGCTGGCTGTTTAGCTTGAAAAATACTTTTATAACCACCACCATAACAACAACAACAGACACACACAAACACACAAACACACACACACACACACACACACACACACCACACAATTACGTTAGAAATAAATCTTTCTGTTCAGAGACATTTCCAATTATACAAAAGATCATTTTTCTGCCTATTCTCAACTTAGTCAAAACAGACTGTTCCTCCTCAGAAGGAAATAGATGAGTTTCTTCTAGTATTAACATTTCCATGGTAAAGATTTTGATAGACTAAACAGAGAAAAACCTCAGAATTCTTCCCAAGTCTCAAGAATCACACTTTCCTCAATGGGGTCTGTAAATGAGAAGTTGAATAGTTTTGATTTGGGCTCTTCATGCTAAATAAAGGACTAACATTTCATGTGCTAAACATTTCATTTACTGTGGAATGTGACCCCACAGATAACCTTTATTTCCATCCAACTGTTCATTAAGTGCAGCATAGCATTATTCACTAAAACTTTTCAGATTTTCTCGCGTGTAGACATAAGTATTATTATTTTTTTAAATTTTCAGGCAAACCTACTTACTTTTTTCTCCACAAAGATAAGTTATTCTATGCCAAAATCACATACTGGAACTCTTGTTTTCACTCTTCATCCTAATATCTAATGCTCATTTTTTACATGAGTGTTCTTATTATTATGGCAAATAATCTCTCACTATTTCACATGAGTTTCTAAAGAAGAAAATGCTAATGTTACATGTTAATTACCATAAAAGTAGGAAGTATAGAATGATGTTGATAAAAGTCATGGTTTTTACCTAAAAAAGAACCTCAGCATTTGCAGTGGTGGTGGTTGGGGAGGTTGCTTTGTCAATGAAGCTTCTTTAAAAAAGACAAAATGAACTTTCAAGTAACAGAAAATTTGTTTATATGACAAATGATATAATGAAACACTGAGAAAAATCAAATGGAAAATATGGGGTCTTTTTAAATGTTTATTTTAAAAGCTTTTTCCTAATGAAGACAGCTCAGTTACTGTTCTGGGATTTTTTACTATATATTTCTAAAAAATAGGCATTCTTTTAAATCCCAGACAAATTGCATTTAAATTTTAAAAATATTTATTTTTTATTTTCTCAGAAAATTAAGCTTGAAAGGGGCTCAGATTTATATATATATATATATATATATATATATATATATATATATATATATACACACACACACACACAAAAAAAAAAATTCAGTAATAGATACTTTATTAAAATTACCACCCATAATCTTATGGCTCTACTTCTTGAAAATACGTAATATTAATTTTTTCCTCATTTGTCCAAAGATTTGAGTGACCCCTTATTTATATAATGATGGAAAAAAAATCTGATTATATTCTCATTTTTTTTTCTTGAAAGCAAAATTTCATTATTTAAAATATAGCTCATTAATGAAAGAGATGTAATGTCCATGAGAAAATCAAATCATTTGTCATGCTAATATGCCAAAATTACATACTTTGTTATATCTTTATTAATAATATTTCACCAGGAATTTTCTCCAAAGTCCTTTCCAAATTTTATAGTTTTATTAAAACCAAAAAAAAAAATAAGTACTAAACCTCAATATATCATGTACATAAAAACTTCATTATGGATACTTACATCATAGTACTTTTTAATGCACCGTCTAATGTCCATGATCAATTTGTTGCTCATCTGTACTGTAAAGGTCAGAGGTGAAGCCTTACAATCAATGTTGCTGCAACGATACAAGCTGGGCTCCATATCAGTTCCCTATAAAAATCAGGACAGATGAGTACACAAAAAATTATTGCCAAGTTATAGGACTTTTTAGTGTACTTTAAAACAGCATGCTTTCTTTGTGTACAATATTCTTAATTCCTTGTATTGGTGAGTTTCTAACTTTATTTTCTCAACTATGTTCCTCCCAAAGACCCCTTTGGTCATGCATATCTTCTACTCGTTTACCATTATCATGGTGGAGTACAAAGTCAAAGAGATAATTCTGAAGTCACTATTTTACATTCAGTACTTGAAAGACTCTATCCATAAATGGACTTTTAAAACAATTTTCCCTCTGAATACCAATGAAATGTTACTGGAAATAAACATCTCAGGAACAATGATCAAAATTTTAAATTTGTGTATTAATTCATTCTAAACTTGAAAATAAATTGAAACCCCTAATGACATTAGTTTGCTTTCAGTGTGTCAACTTAATTTTAGAATACAGCCTAAAAATAAAAGTTTTGCACCACAATAGCAATATCATTTATCATCAGTTTGGAAAATCTAAAATTTCTTCATTTTTTCAAAAAAATAAAACATATTGGGGGAGGGAGGTAGTAGAAATTTTAATTACTATTAGTAGTTGACAAAAACATTCTGTTGTGTTATGTTTTGTTTTAAACAAAGACAAAGCAAATGTAGTATATAGGAAAATTGTTGGGGTTTCTAGAGCATTTGTTTTCCTTCTGGATACTTAAACATCTTGGTTTCCTACTCCAATCTGGTACATAACCCTACCCGCCACGCTAAGCAATTCCAGGTGGAAGAGATTTTAGAGCTTGACATCGGCTCTTCCACAGTTAGCCCATCTGCAAGTCGTCAAGCCTCCATGCAATTAACTATCTTATTTACAGCTGTAATGAAGCAAAACTCAAGGATTTAGCAAGTATTGCTGATCTGTGTCTGCCTCTTCCTTGCACTTGCTTCCAAAGACTGCTTTGTTTTGATTCAAAAAAATGCAAAACATCTGCTGTTTGTCCAAATTAACTTAAAATAATTACTTTTAATTTAGATAAAGGATGTCTTTTCTTTCAGTTTCAAGGTTTTACAGGGTTCTGCTGCTTTCTCATTTGCCAATGGCTAGTACATGCATAACACTGCAGTGGAATCAAGTAAATTGGCCAAGTTTCAAGTTCTGATCCAAGGTCAATGATACATTTTTTGGCAGTACTTCTTGAGAGGAATGTCTCCCTGTGACTTTTTAAATGTCTAATAGGCAAAGACAGCAGAAAAGATAAGAAAAGTACCTTTGTCAAAAGGAGGTAAGTGGGATGTGTAAAGATAAACAAAAACTTTCCCAAAACACTTAGTTCCCATTAACTTGATTTAAGATAAAGGAAAATATTGCTCTAAGTCTTAATAAATGGGGGTTGGGAGTGGGGAAATACAGGTTACTAATTAAGGAATTACAATAAAAATACTTTAAGATAATTAGAATTTCTAAGAGATTCCATTTTAAAAGCAAGGTCAAATACTCTAGGAAGGCAAAAACAATATTTAATCATGTTCAATTATGCATTTTTAAGTAGAAATAAAGTGAGTTGTGAGGGCAGAATTCATATGATGCGAAAATTCCTTAAAAGCACAAAATCAATGTGTAAGTGGGTTTTTTTCCCCTTTTCCATATCCTATAGAGAAGGGGGGAGGTTTATACTAGATCAACCATAAAATCAAAGGAAACTAACTAAAAGAAATAACTAACCGAGCCATCAAAGACATTATCATAAATATTTTCCGTTCCACATGTAGGACATGGACATTTGAATTTTTCACAGTCTCTGTATTTCTCTTCATCAGTGAGCTGTGCTGGGCCACCAAGTAGAACATCATTCTCTTCATCTTTATGATAATGATGAACTCTAAATTGGGTGGGGTCTAGTCCTATGAATGTAAAAGAAAAAAAAACAAAATTAGAAGAGCATTTATCCAAAAACTACCTCAAAGAAGAAAACTCTCATAAAAAAAAGATTTTAAATTCATATACACACATGCACAACCATTTGAACTCAAGATCATATGGACAATTGATTTCTCTTTTTATAAGAGATTACTTTATAAATCAAACAAGTAACTGCAACAACAGAATGCAGTCATATGCCACAGGATGTCTGTTCAGAAGCAACTATTTTATAGAATGTTTTAGTATTTTCTTAAAGTTACAGTAAAAAGACTACAAATAAATGTGTGTTCTTATTAAGAAATACTCTTAAAATCAAAATGTCACCATTAAAACTAAAAACAGAATAAAGATCCCATTAAAGAAAACAAATTCACTGTCATTACAACCTCTTCAAGTGCAGATACAACTGCTAACCCTGATTTCAATGCAGTGGTCGATTTCATCTTGGCTCAGTAGTTAACAGCATGTAGGTTGCAATCTAATTCAGTGGTTAAAATTCAGTAGCAGCATCTGAGGCAAAATGCAACATTGCTTGTTTTTTTTGGTGTTTGGAATTCAGAAATTTAAAATATGTGCAAAAAACAATGGATCTACAGATTTATGGGCCAAAACATCTCTGACAATCTTGAAACCAAATATATTTTCATATTTTAATTGAACAACACAAATCAATCCATGCATAGTTTATGCTACTTTGTTTTCACAAACTATTTCAAGAAAAAAAAATTAGGCTAATTTTTCCTTGTTCAAAGCATATCTGTCAAAATTTACTATTTAAATTTATATTAAAGGTAATTATCCCACACCACATTATTTTCTTGAAACTCTCAGAGCAATCCCTGAAGTTCTATCTAATCTTTTGGAAATCTAAAGAAAGCCATCATATTTATTTTAGTATAAATGTAAATAAGTAATCTAAAATAGTAACTGAGCTCAAAGTTCAAAAATACCAAATTTTAGATACCAAATATCTAAAAATTATTTTATAGCTATCAACAGCTGCATAGGTACATAATCCAACAGATGTATTCAGAATTCAGTGATGAAATCCTAAATCCTCTTTGGTCAGTCACTGAATGACATCTACTAATTATGAAGTACTTAAGGCAAATTCTTACACAGTGGAAAGATGCCAAACAAAGAAGATGAGTGAGATGCAGTCTGAAATTTCTCACCTGCAAAACTGAGGTAATGTCACTGACCATACAGTCTTCAAGTTCAAATGAGATAATAAAGAACAAATCTAGTTCACTGGTACCTAAAGTATGGTAAGCTCTCAATAAATGTGATTTGAATGAAAAAATAATTAATGATTGAATGAAAAAATAATTAATGAACTTAATGCAGACTGAATTCACTCCAGATTATGTATTTAGAAAAATACATGAAACACCCGCTCATGCTACATGTGAAGTTAATAGCTACTCTTTGTAGGAATTAAAGTATTTCCTAAAATGATAGTATACAATAAAAACCACATGTTCAAAGCTGGGTGTGATGGTAAATGTCTGTAATCCCAGCCACCCAAGAGGCTGAGGCAGGAGGACTGCAAGCACAAGGCCAGCCTGGGCAATTTAGTAAGACCCTATCTCAAAAGATAAAAAAGGTTGGGCATGTAGCTTAATGGTAGGAAAACCCCAGGGTTCAATTCCTTGTACAAATTATGTTAGGTGCATGCACAAACACGACAATGAATCCCAATAATATTCATAACTATAATGTACCAGTAAAAGTTAATTTAAAAAGAATACACATTCAGAATAATTTGAAAAACTATTCATCAGAGACAGAGTACTATAACATGTCACTTGGCTCCCAAACTCATTATGTATTTTCTAAGTTACCTATCCCTTAGAGAAACAAAAAATTAGTGAAATATGTGGGAGTACATACCCTCACATTTAAAGATAAGGAGAGGCAACAGAACTGAGTGAGAGACCATGCTCATGAATGAGGCCATTTCTTCTCTGTGGCAAAGAGTAACTGTTGCTAATTCATTAAACTCTAGTTGTGAATCCAATTCACATAATGCCTTGCTTTTTTGCAATTATGAGAAAGCAGCTTCACCTTTTCACTGACTGTATGAATATCAATCAACTTCCCTGGCCAGTACTAATCAGAAAATAAGTAAGATTTTTCTAGCTTCTTTCACAGTCTGAAAATCAAGGAATGAAACAATGCTGGCTTACACATATATAAAACTGACTGGCCGGTAAAAAGGAAGCTATAGGAGCTGCTCTCTACCACTCTCCACCAGCCCTGGCTCACTTAGTGAACCTGAGTGCACAAAACTGCATGGCTGGCCCAGGGCAGCCTGGCCACCGAGTAAGTCAAAAGTGGATAGGACCCATCTCGATAGTAAAGAGAAATGCCCAATGACTAGCTGAAAATTATGAGAAGGTATTAGGCCTTATGAAAGGTCTACTGTAAATGTCCATTTCCACCAATACTTCTATCTTCCCATGGCAGGAACAAAACAACTGACATAGCTAATTACTTCAGATTTATTTTCAAACTGATTTATTTCAGGGGGAGAGGTTGCAATCTTAGTATTCTGTTGGCCATAGTTCTGTTTTCAGTGCTGTGGATCAAATCTAGGGTCTTGCACATGCCAGGCAAGGGTTCTACCACTGAATTCTATATAGCCCCAACCCAGTTCAATGGTAAAATTTTAAAAATATAAAGAAAGGGGGCTGGGGTTGTGGTTCAGCAGTAGAGCAGTCGCCTAGCACATTCAAGGCACTAGGTTTGATCCTCAGCACCACAAAAAATAAATAAATAAAAGAAAGGTATAGTGTCTTTTATTTAAAAAAATATATAAAGGATAAAGAAACTGTAATTACCTTAAAGTATTAGGTATTAACGATCCCTATACAAGTTGCTTGAATGAAAAACATCATTTAAAGGTGATTTTATTGGAAGAACAACTATGAATTCAGGAGCAAACCAAACAGGGCTAAATTAAATTAAGAAAACATATGTGCCACATTGAAAAAACTAAGCATCATTCCTGATGTTTTTGAATTTGTTTTTGAAACAATGAGTCCCAAACTTATTCAAGATATAAATTAATTAATTTTTAATTTTTCCAAATCCTCATGAAATTGGTAATAGCAGCCTATTTCGAAGTTTCAAAGACTTAAAAGTTTTACTGCATATACCATAACTCATTAAGGTTGAAGCGAAAAACAGGAAAAAAGTATCTAGTGCTGCCACCTAGAGGTAGAGATTTTGAATTTTAAAGTGTGCAAAACAGAGCCACTACATAAAACTCCCTTTGCAATTATTGTCACTCCAAAAGTAAACACATCCATCATAAATGATGTTAAAACAAAACCTTTATCATGACATTTTCTCTACGTGTATATATGCTGCATAATTAATATTAAACTGTTCACTATACAATGCATAAACATATTAGTGTTTGAGCAAGACATGTAAAACTGAATTCCAAATTCCTTACCTCTTCTACTGAGAGCTTTCTCTGAACAACTGGCTTAAAGAAATAAACTTTATGCCCCATTGTAAAAAAGGAACTTCTACTAAAGTAGTTTTTGATAAGTGACTTGAATAATTTGGTCAGGCACAGAATAAAGGAAGGAGTAACCTGCTTGGGCTTTGGAAAATCAGTCATCTGGCAGAAGAACAGGTGTGGTTTCCCCCACAATAAGCAGGAAAGGCGTATGCTTTAATTCAATCCTGTGACTTGCAGTGATTGAGTCACTTGTGCTGGGATGGGAGGGACAGAAGCAGTACTGGAATGAAATTAAAATACTGTCATTTATAATTAGAAAATTTCTAGGATCTCACATTATTTTGGCAACAGGATCAAGACTCTCATGTTTCAAGAAGTATTTATAGAAAGTAACATCACAGGCATTGGGGTGGATGAGTTTAGAAGTACTGTTTTTACTTAAGATCACCACAGTCTGATCACACATTCCCTGTGACATTTGGCACAAAATTATTTTTCTACCACTGCACTTTCTAAATAAACATTGTAAGCTACATGCCTGTTTTTAGAATGTTTGCCTGTTACTATTCCCAATGGAGTATTTCAAATGTTCATAACTCAAGGCAAATGGATGGGACACTGATGCATTTGATCATATATTTCCCTTTCTCCAAAGATAAGTTTCTATTAACACAACTGCAAATGACTACAGTAAAGCCAGTTAGATATATATGTTCATGCAAGTGGAGAGAGAAAAATTCTAAATAAATGAAATCCTAAATTAGTAAAGAAGTACCTGGTATTCCCAAGCATGTGTTTGTAATACAAATCATTTAAGCTAGGAAAGCTAATTAATGGATTTTATTGTGAATATTTTTTGGTGAAAATTTCCTGTAAGAAGTAAATAATTTCTTGGGGCTGGCGTTGTGGTTCAGTGGTAGAGCCCTTGCTTAGCACGTGTGAGGCACTGGGTTCAATCCTTAGCACCACATAAAAATAAAAAAATAAAGCCCTTATGTCCAACTACAACTAAAAAATATATTTAAAAAAGTAAATAATTTCTCTTTCATAAATCTAGGCTCAGTATTTGGACTTCTTTCAGGACAATATACAAAATAAAAACAGCATGATTAAAGGAAAATGGTGAATTTTTAAAGAGTGAATGCCTTATACAAGAATGCTTACAGTAGTTTCATTCATAATAGCTCAAAATGAAAATAATTCAGACACCCATCAACAGCAGAATGAATGAAATGGTATACTCTACCAATGAAATAAAATGAATTCAGATACAATCAACAAGATAGTTGGATCTCAAAAACAGTAGACTAAATGAAAGAAGTTCAACACAAAAAAAGAACATGCTGCAGGAAAACAGTTATATAAAATTCTAGAATAGGCAAAATTAATCTATGGTGATAGAAATGAGATGAGCAGCTCTTGTGAGTGGATTTTGATGGGAATGAACATAAGGCAATATTCTGGGATAATGGGAATGTTCTTTCTCTGTGTCCTGATAAACTTACTGTATGATACTCTTAAGATTTTCTATGTAAATGATATTGAAAAAGAAAGTTAGTCAACTAGGAGATATCTGCAGTGTGTGTATGTGTGTGTGTGTGTGTGTGTGTGTGTGTGTGTGTGTGTGTGTGTGTGTGTGTGTCTTTACAAATTTTTAGATCTGTTTCCAGGAAATACAGGGGACAAAGGAACACCTATAAGGATACTACTTCAGTGCAATCAGAAAACTACAGAATGAGATAAATTCTACAGAAAAAAAAAAAACATTTAACAAATAAACTGGGAGGATCCAAAAATAAAAAAAGAATAAAACAAAGGAGA
Source organism: Ictidomys tridecemlineatus (assembly GCF_052094955.1). Classification (NCBI taxonomy): domain Eukaryota; kingdom Metazoa; phylum Chordata; class Mammalia; order Rodentia; family Sciuridae; genus Ictidomys; species Ictidomys tridecemlineatus. Next base: position 107,932,158 of record NC_135493.1, read on the forward strand.
TAAACTATCATACAGACACTGATTATAATCTAATTCAAATAAGGAGTTTCTTAAAAAGTACATTCATAGTATGATCAGGGAAACATGAATATTTACTGCATATGTGATGAAATGAAGAAGGAACTATGGGGTTTTTGATATGGTATGATGGTAATGCTCTGGTTATGTTGAAAGGGGGAATCTTTATTTTTTTTATAAATGCAGGAACAAAATCTTTACAAATAAAATTATAAGATTCACTTCATAGTAATTGGGGAGGGTGGGAAAGAGGCATAAGATTGGCCATAGTTGATTGCTGAAAGTGGATAATGACAAATTGAAAGTTTATTTAAAAATTTTTCTACTACCATGCATATTTAAAATTTTTCCATAAAAGTTTTTTTTAAAGAGAGAGTGAGAATGAGAGAGAGAGAGAGAGAGAGAGAGAGAGAGAGAGAGAGAGAGAGAGAGAGAGAGAGATTTTTTAATATTTTTTTTAGTTTTCGGCGGACACAACATCTTTGTTTGTATGTGGTGCTGAGGATCGAATCCGGGCCGCATGCATGCCAGGCAAGTGCGCTACCGCTTGAGCCACATCCCCAGCCCCCATAAAAGTTTTTAAAATACCATAGATTCAACTTAAACAATTTGCTGTACAAATGGCAAATGGCAGGCAACACAAATTGCTTTTCACACCAAAAAGAAGCCTCTCCATAATAAAAAAATAAACTCAAATAAATAATACTCAGAAAATGCAAAACTTCTTAGTATTTTAAAAAGAAATAATAGCAAAACCTTTGGATTAAATAAACACCCATAATTTGTACTAGAGAAGACAATTGCCAAATTTTTTTTTGGTACCAGGGATTGAACCCAGGGGCACTTAACCACATCCCCAACCCTTTTTTGTATTTTATTTAGAAACGGTCTTGCAAAGTTGCTGACAGCCTCACTAAATTGCTGAGGCTGGATTTGAACTCACAATCCTCCTGCCTCAGCCTCTCAAGCCACTGGGATTATAGGTGTGTACCCTGTTATTCCCAAAATCTTGACAGAAAAAAATTCCCGATGGGCACTATTCTTATGACCTCAACTTTTTAATGCCCTTGATGATAGCCCTGAATATGAATTTTAACTTTTTGAAATGTATACAAGTTGAATATCCCTTATTTAAAATGCTTTGGACCAGAAATGTTTCAGATTTCAGATATTTTTGGATTTTAGAATATCTGCACATACAAAATGAGATTCTTGGGGATAAATTCCCAATTCATATACACCTTATATAAACAGCTCAATACATAATTTTATACAATATTTTTAGTGTGCCTGTGTTTTGAATATGACTCATTACATGAGGTTAGGTAATTTTTCACTGTGGCATCATGTTTCTGATTAAAAAGGCTTTAGATTCTTGAGCATTTTAGATTAGCAATGCTCAATCTGTATCCTGGAGCAAGAAACACTTTAGAAGTACCTTATTTCTTTTTAAACCTGAGAAAATATAGATAACTTTATGCTAAAAAATATTTGGCAAATAAATTAAACAATAGATCAAAGATTGATTGCTTGTCTCACAACAAAGCCATCTTCTCTTCCAGCCATCTTGGCAGATGTAGCGGGGGAAGGAGACAGCAAGTGAGTTAGTAATTGTTATTGTCCTTCTTTGTAAAAACTGTTATTTTTAATATTAAAATATGGGTATTAATATTTAGTCAGCAAAGGGTTACTTATAATCCACCACCTTAACCCTATGTCTTATTCATAATATATAATATAGTTTAAATATGTATGTATAATGTTGTATTCAGCTTTTTTATTATGTCTAAGTAATTTATCTGTAAGCAACACAATCTTTTTTTTCCCCTTGGCAGTAATGGGATAGAAACTGAGGCCTTGAGCATGCTAGGCAAATGCTCTACCACAAACTACATACCCAGCCTAAGCAACACAATCTTGATAAGTGTCATTTTGGCATACATAATTAAAATAATATTTTAGAATGCTCTGGTTTGGTTCAAAATTCTCAGGTCTCACTGCTTACATTAAGGGATTAATGTCACTGGTGGCTCTCAGTGCTGTATACTACTGAGATAGAAAAACCTTGCATAATTGAGGTGCAAGTTGTGCAACTGACACCACCGAAGAGGCTCTCTGTGAATTCTCTAAAGAGCTGCAGAGAGTAGCTGAGACAGAATGGATTAGCCCTGTGGAGATTCAAGCCCAACTGCATACTGGCCTCTACACAGTCCATTTACACAATGCCCCAAACGTCTTCACTTTTATAAACTTTTTATTGGTGACCCCAGCTAGGTATGGTCTCTATGTCTCTTTACTCTGATAACCGCCCCCCCCCTTTTCAGGACATGAACTATGTTGTCCACTAGACATCCCCATGGCAGTACAATCAATCAAACGATTCATAATTTAAGTAAAAAATCCATAGCTGAGTCAACTTTGTGTCCTTCACAGTGCCTATTATGATGCTGGGTACAGCAGAACTATAGAATTAGTTCAGTTAATACAAAAGTAGACTAGCTTGGGAGCATGAGCCACTGGATGATGTGCTTGGGATGGTACTCCATCCCGTAATAGGAGGTTCTTATGAGTTCTCAAGACTTCCCTTAACATCCTATCATGCATTTGGTGTGGCGTTAGTTTTTAAGTTTTTACAATTAAGAACGTTTTATGTTTTTGAAATGATGGCTCTATATGTACATTATTTTTTTCTTCATTCTTTTTAGATATGCATGACAGTGAAGTGTATTTTGACATATTATACATACATGAAGCATAACTTATTTTAATGGGATCCTCTTGTAAAAGCTTAATCATGAAAAAAGGCAAAATTGTTTATTGACAGAGTAATACCTGAGGCAACTGTTAGTGGCATCATTCTACTCTAGCCACTCTCTTTTTTTGTAGGTGTTATGTCCCTGGGTCTGTCAAAAGTTCCCCCAATCATTGCTTAGCCTACTGCATTTAATTCTTAGAAGATATTACTAGACCTTGACTATTGATAAAAACTACTTTTTGTAACTTAAATGGTGTGGACCATTCAAAAAGGATTTTTTTTTTCAATTTAACCCAGGAACACACTGGATTAAGTGTGTTCTGTCTTGCCTTAAGCACTGTTTTCAGACATTAAATTCTAAATTTTCAGATTCTTTAAACATCAATAATTTCTCAGGAACAATGAGAAAAATGTCTTGATAGCCAAATACCTGAAATTTTATCACTGATTATAAAGAAATGTATTTTACAGTTATTGTGCAATTCATCACTCATTGGAGGAAAGATATTATATATAATTCTAAGTACTGGTATGCATGAAATATAAGTTTATTAAAATATGAAATTCAAGAATGAACTTTTAGACTATTCTCATCACTAGCCTGGTTTGCTAAGTACAGAAGACTGGATGTTTGAGCACACTGTGAATATTTCATCCACAGAACATAGGGAGCTTCCACTAGAACAAGAGAGAAAGAAAAACCTACAGTCTGGAGAACAAAAGCTAAGATTTCCAAGTTTTAGTGGCCATGTTTCCCATAGGGCTATTGTATAAGAAGAGTAATACTATATTTTTTCCTATTCATAGATGGAAAAAGAGTAAAATTTTTGCTTTATTTAAACCCAATAGCAATACTCTTGCATGGGTTTCTGAAAAATGATACACATTTTGCAGTAGGATAATGAGGACCATTAGTTATTAGAGAGAACAAATTATTCTTATTCAACTCCACAGACTTATTCATTCACTCACTTAATAGACTATCCTCTCTTCTTTTCACTAAAATGGACTTCCCATATGGAATACCTGGCCATGCAACATGCCACCAGACAGACTTCAGGGGGTATCTTGACGGGGAGAAAGAGAATTTCCAAAATGAAGCCACAGGATAAAACCAACACTTGATGCTTGCCTTTCATTTCAAGGAAAGCAGTATAAAAGCAATAGAAAAAGAAAAAGGTAGTTGAAAAATATAGTTGCTCTCCACAAAAGAATCTTAAAAATAAAAAATCATGAACTTAATAATTTTCCTAAATGAAATTATGCCATTATTCCTGATTTCTTTGTACTAACTAAAAGGACAAAGTATCAAACTTCTCTAAAGTTTCAACACTGTAATACATTTCATTAATCAAAGATAAAAACTACATTAAAAGCAAGAGAATTATTTTATGTCTGTGATTAGGCAGTTGGAGGGCTTGTATTTTATGTATACATTTGTACACTTCAACTTATTTAACAGTGTCAGTTCACTAACTGCAGTTTTTTTATATAAAGAAAACAGATTTAGAAATTTTAAAACAAATTACAGTAATTTTATGCCTACAGCTTGTACCTCTTAGAAACCACGAACCCCCTAACACTCCCCTTACTTTGCCACCACTTCCCCATCTCCGCCCTCCCCATCTCTAAAACTGTAAGCTGTAGGAGAACTGATAACGGGGGCCTAAAAGCCCCAAGGGAATAGCCACCCTAACTTTTCACTAGGAATTGAGAAATAAAGGGTACAAATAAAAATTCAGCTACTGGATAGGGCAGAGGCAAATAAATGCCTGCAGAAATCTGCCTGGTGAGCTTCAATGTTTTCTTCTAGGTATGTACTTCATTAATACTAAACCATGAGGCTGAGATGTGTCTCAGTGGTAGAGTGCTTGCCTAGCACACACAAGGCTCTGGGTCTAACCCCCAGTTATCACAAAGGAAAAAAAATACTAAAAGATTTATTGCTAGTATAGATGGATATGTATATGCTGCTGGGGCTGGCAGGGGTGGGATAGGAGTAAAGAACAAGAAAAGGAGGAGAGGACTACACAGTGATGACAATTTCAAACATACTCAGGAAAAAAAAAAACACTTTTAAGTGACAGAAATAAGAAAAGGCAGCTGAAAAGGGGGAGTAGCAGCACTTCCTCCAAGGCTCAAGACACATGCCCTTCCATCAGTTTGAACTGGCTACATGGCACCAAGAAGAGGCTGTCCACAATAGTGTCCATACTGTCACTGGAGGGAGAGAAATGGGTATATAGTGGGACTGTGTCAAGTCTTGAATGCTCCCTCTATTGATTGAGATTGGCCGGTAATGAGACATAATGTGAAACCTTTAAAAAGGGGACCAATTAGTCCACTACTGACTTTGCAAACAATTTGCAAAAATTTGATCATCAGGCAGCCACAGTCATGATAAAGTACCTTTCAGCAAGTAAAGTTCTGCCCCCTGTATTGGCTCAGGTTATAGCTCAGTGGCAGTATGTGTGCTTAGTACACACAAAGTTCTGAGTTCAGTCCCTAGAACCCTCTCCTCAAAATCTGATCCCTGTTCAAATTATAAACAAAAATAATGTAAACTATGGCTTCCGGAACCAGACCACAGCATCTGGGCCTCTCGGTATCACCGATCTTGATACATTGGGCCTATTCACCCAGGCAGGCTCCATCACCCTTTGCAGTCCAGTTCTCTTGTTAAAATGCAGTGCTTTGCACTTCCTTCTTTTAAATGTCATTCATGAGCTGGGCTTTTCCATCTACCCCTTTTAGTACTTGGTCACTAGAAGATTCAAAAGCAAAGAAGGAAAGGGCAGCAGTTTGCCTTCACACCAGGTTCTTGACTCCACAAATGGAAAAATTTAGCTTTAAAAAAATACCTCTAGGGCTGAGGATATAGCTCAGTTGGTAGAGTGCTTGCTTCACATGCACAAATCCCTGGGTTCAATCCCCAGCACCACAAAAATAAATAAACAAACAAACAAATAGCTTTAGCCGGGCCCACAACTGTAAACCCAGTGGCTCAGGAGGCTGAGACATGAGGATTGTGAGTTCAAAGCCAGCTTCAGCAATTTAGTGAGGCCCTAAGCAACTCAGTGAGACCCTGTCTCTAAATGTAATACAAAATAAGGGCTGGGGATGTGGCTCAGTGGTTAAGCACCCCCAGGTTCAATCACAGTACCAAAAAAACAAAAAACAAAAACAAAAACAAGCAGCTTTGCTTTAGCTTTTCATGGGGAACATAAAGGTGTGTGTGAAGCTCCCTGAGCTAGGGTTGTAGAGCGCTTGCCTTGCACATGTGAGGCACTGGATTGGATCTTCAGCATCACATAAAATAAAAAAAATTAATTAAAGATACTGTGTCCATCTATAAACTAAAAAAATCATTAAAAAAAAGATGAAGCTCCACATGCTTATACATCCACACCATAGCAATGTGGTTGAGAACATCTTTTCTAGCCTCTCAGAGCTACACTATTTATTGCAATAAAGTTTAGCACAGTGGTTAAGAATAGAATCTTCAGAATCACACATTGTTTAAAATCCAATAAAAGCTGAACACTTACTACCTATGTGACAAGACCAAGTTAGTTACTTCTCTAAGTCTTGGCTTCCTTCTCTATAAAAGAGAACTAATATGACATACCTTCATGAAGTTGTGGCAAGGGCTGAATGAGATAAGATATGCAAAGTACTTATCACAGCATCCAACAGAGGAAGCACTCAATGTATACGAGGAAAAAAATGAGGCTAAAATATATCATGCATTTATAGTCCCCTCCTCCCAGCTGAGGATTTATAAACATCATCAAATACAACTCAACTTGGAGAATACATTATATGATTATTTTGGTAGCAGAATTTTATCTTCCTAATTATGTTTTGCTTAGGCAAATGTCAAAAATGAGTTTCCACTTCCAGATAAGACACTGATGGAATAGTGGGGATGGGGGTGGCAGGAATGAGTTCAGAAACATACTCAACAGGGCCAGAATAGAAAATACATGCCTCAATAATCACCTATGGAAAAACCAATCTCATTCCACAAAGGTATACTGAGTAATATGTGCAAATCCTGAAGACCAGAGGAGTTTGGACATATTTATACTGAAATTTGAAAGGAAGTTGGGAGATGGCTACAACACTGTTCACTGAGCACTCCCTTTGCCCCATGCACATCTTTTTGTTTAAAATTTATTCATTTATTTATTTATTCTAATTTGCTATATAGGAAGCAGAATGAATTTCAATTGATAGTATACATATAGAGCATGATTTTTCATGTCTGGTTGTACACAAAGTAGAGTCATACCATTCTTGTCTTCATACATGTACTTAGGGTAATAATGTCCATCTAATTCTACCATCTTTCCTACCCACCTCATACACATCTTATTCCCCCTAAGTAATTCTATTCTACCTTTCAAGAAACCAATGTGTAGACCAAGGTTTATGAATAGTAGAACTAGCATTAAAATTCAGGTCCCTATGATGCCAAAGCCCATGATTTAAGGGATACATTGTAGTGAAAGGAGAATATTCCATGAAGCAAAGCCAGAATGTGCAATGCTTTATTTAGGGTATGTAGTGTAGACCGAATAAGATATAAAGCTAGAAATACAGGTTGGAGCTTGGAGGTTAGTCTATAATTGCCAGAATTAGAGTCTGTGAGATGACAGTGGCATCTGGATTTGACTTATTGACAGCAAGGAGCCACTAAGGATAGTACTCTAAAAACATTCGACTTAGTGCACAACAAACTAGAGAACAAGGACCTTAAAAGTAATGGAACATGTGCTGGTTGTCTAGAAATGTAATTAGGGCTGGTTGAGAAATAAATTTCTAAGCAAAGGATGACAATAATAGTGATACACAAAGGGATGATGCTGCAAAAACACTGAGGTCTCAAGGATAGCTGAGGAGAAATTAGGGATCAGTCAATTCCCAGAGAATAACAGCAAGCCTAGAGAATAATAGCAAGCCAACTTAAAGTGAGAAGAGGACACTGAAAGAAAATTAAAATTAAAAATTTTATGATAAGATAAATTCTCATTTCACATGAAAATACCTTTAGAAATAGATAAGATTAATCAATAAGCAAGACATCATCAATATCCTTAATAAATAAACTTACAATGATGTAAGCTCAGTGACTAATGGTATTTGAAATCTTATGTTCAGCCTTTCTTTTGCCTCAGCATTTACTCACTGAGTGCCAACTGTAGAGCAGGCATGAGGTTACAGATATAGCAAACACATGTCTATGAGGGGAGACAGTAACCAAACAACAACAAAAATAAATGTCTAACCATAAACAAAGAAGTATCAGACACAATACTGTACCCATAAATAGGCATCCTAACAAAGAAGGACTGTATATACCACTGTTACACTGTGAAAGTATACTAGAGTCTGGGATACCTACCTAACCATGTTGCAATGAGCACTGCATCAATTCCATCTATTGTCTCACAGATTCGTGACACAACTGGGTGAATCTGCTGGGCCAGGTAGTACTGGGTGTCAATGGTTAAATTGTCCTGTTTTTGCAGTTGTTCAGGTGCATAGGCTCTCTGACTTGCAGTGAGGTTTGACCCGTCCTAAAAGAAAACAGGGACAGGTAAAGTTGTGAGTGACTTAATAATACACACTTGCTTGATCAGAGGGACAACAGTTTAAATTTTATGTATCCATAAAATTTAATTCCAAACACCAAGAAGTCTTTTTGACTTATTGTTGAACATTTTATTTCACGTCTTTATCTTAGCAGAGTAGAAAGATCAAGGGGCTGGGGATGTACTTCAGTGATAAAATGCTTGCCTAGAGGGCATGAAGGGAAGGAGGGAAGGAAGGAGGGAGGGAGGGAGGGAGGGAGGGAGGGAGGGAGGGAGGGAGGGAGGGAGGGAGGGAAGGAAGGAAGGAAGGAAGGAAGGAAGGAAGGAAGGAAGGAAGGAAGGAAGGAAGGAAGGAAGGAAGGACGGACAATCAAAAACCTCTCAGTCTCGATCTCATCAACTGTCTGAGAATATAAATTCAGCATGTGTTGAATTCTATGTTTTGTCAAAATATGAAACCAACAAGATGGCACTGGCTAGACTAAATAATTTCACCTGCCATATCATAAAAACTCATTGAGAAGACTTGGTAACAATTAGTCAAGTCAGAAAGGCTTTTTAAAGAAGCAACAATTCTTGGGCTGGGGTTGTGGCTCAGTGGCAGAGCACTTGCCTAGCATATGTGAGGCACCGGGTTCAATTCTCAGCACCATGTATCAATAAATAAAATAAAGGTCCATTGACAACTAAAAAAAAAATTGTAACAATTCTGTTAATGTTATCCTTTCCAGCCTACATACCATCTAAAAGGACTCTCCCTAATCCCTGAAGAGTATTTTCTATGAGAGCTTTATGTATCCTTGAGAAGCAAATGAACAAGGGGGAAAGATTGTAGAATAAAACCCATGGAATAGAAAGTTATAATGCAAGATTTATATAAGAAGTATAAATACAATTAATATAATATCCTGGGGGCTGGGTATGTGGCTCAAGCGGTAGTGCGCTCACTTGGCATGCACGGGGGCGCTGGGTTCGATCCTCAGTAACACATAAAAATAAAATAAAGATGTTGTCTCCACCAAAAACTAAAAAATAAATATTAAAAAATTCTATCTATAAAATATATATATATATATATATATATATAAAATAATATCCTGGTGAGTGGCAGTGCTCAAAAAACAAGTACCTGGCCACTGGAATGAAGGACTGGAAAGGAAGGTGATCAGAGACTCTTTTTAAGGGCTTTCTCTTTCATTCTAAAAATTAAAGTTGTGAAATTATATATAATTAGCCCACATACAGCTCTGTGGTGATGTCATCACCTGTGAATCAAAAAAGTCATCACTCTATAAGATCAACATCTAACAACTTACTCTACCTCTCATATGAAATAGAATTTAATATTTCAACTAGTAAATTATAAATATTCACAGTGCTCAGCTGCTCTATAGAATTGAATATGATGTGAATCCTATTCATTTATTATTGCTACTATCAGTCCCATCTAAGCTCAGCATCCAGCCCAAAGCAGAGGCAATATCACTGCCTTTACCAGAGACCAGAGGCAGGGCTCGCTCTCTCTGGCTAGCTCCGGATGAAAACAAACTGGGTCTGTTTGTCAGCTGGGTTCTACCTCTTCTAAGATACAGTGAAACACGTAGAAAGGAAGTAAACCTCAGATTTCAAAATTTGCTTATTATTTTTCAGGAGTTCACAACATAGTAAAAGGAATTGAATAGAATTAATCAAATTTAATTGTTGCCCATTTAGAAGCTTGTTAGAAGTTTGTCAGATGAACATAAGGCAACAGTCAAGGACAAAAATAGTGTGAAAACACCCTTAAGCAGTGTTTTTAAGCACCACATAGATCAGACTGCCTTTTAATGTGTGAAATTTGATTGATTTATAGAGTTATAGCTTTCTGTTGAGTTTAATAATTTTTTATGGTACTTGGAATTAAACCTGGGAGTATTCTGTGCCTGGGCTAAATCCTCAGCTCTGTAAGTGGCCCAGGTTGGCCTGGAACTTGCAATCCTCCTGCCTCAGCTGCCCAAGTAGCTTGGATTACGGGCCTGCATCACTGCTTCCAGTGGCATTTAATAATTTTTAATGAGTTTAAATCAAATATTTAGAGGTAAAATATTTTTTAAAGGCACTTGGGAGCTAGGGGTATAGCCCAGTGGTGGAATACCTGCCTAGCATTTGCTGGCATCTCAAAACTAAAAAAAAAAGCACTTGAGTTATTTTCCATTATATCATTAGAAGTTCTCATATAAAGGCACATTTTTTAAAAAAAACAATTGAAAATTTCTGAGCATACTTCTTATGTCAGTTCAAATATGGAAGAATTCAGAATTGATTAGATAACGAGGTTTGCTATATTATACTGGGAAAACATGTAGGTTATGTCAAGATATATCTCACAGAGACTTAATTCTCAAACTGGAGCAAGACCCCATGGTATATGCACAAACAGGTTGCAGTGTTGGTTTTCCTTGAAGTGCCCATGTAGCAATTGCTGAACTTCACAGCGACAACCAGAAGCTCAAAATTATATTGTCATTATTGGTGGGGATCTAACAGAAAAAACTTGTAAAATGAGTGATAAGTGAGCCCCTTAAGACAGTTGTGTTAAAGGCATGTCAAATTATGACCAATGAAAGTAAAGAAAAAAAAGATTAAAATTAGTGAACACACAGAATTGAAGATCTGAGCAAATAATTCCTATATGTTTAACAAGAGAATAACTACAATATAAATTAGATACCAAAACATTATCCTCTGAACTTATAGTCTGAATAAGTTATCTAAATGTAAAATCTAAATAAAATAGAACCTATTTAGGAGGTAGGCTATCCTTAGAAGACACATTGGCTTAAGGCAGCAAACAGTCCTCCTAAAATTTGTTTCCATACATTTTCAAGCTTATTCTAAAAATACAGTTGTGCTATGATACACAGAAAGAATAATTTGGCTGCTTAAAAGCAAAAGTGGTGGGAACTTCTAGTTAGCACACATGATGAAAGGGGGCATGTTCCACAGATAGAGGCCTATCTTAGGGCATTTAAAGAGAATAAGATAATAAAAAGAATCATGAACTATTTTTAAAATATTTTTTTAGATGTAGATGGACACAATATCTTTATTTAATTTATTTTTATGTGGTGCTGAGGATCAAACCCAGTGTCTCACATATGCGAGGCAAGTGCTCACCCACTGAGCTACAACCCCAGCCCTCATAAACTATTTTTTAAAAAAGCAAACAAGTTAAGGCCTATTATCACTGGATGGAAAATGCAAAAAATATACACAGTTGGACATATTGTACTACCCTAGAATCATCACTGAGCCTTTATATAGCAATAAGACCAAGAAGAGGAAATCATTAAGACCTGATATTTAGACAAGGAATATAAACTTTTAAATACATTAATCATCCTATTTTGTAAGTTAGCATATGTCTCCATTCCAGAAACGGGGAGAAAGCAAACAGGTAGTCCCTCTTCATGGAGGGAGGGAGGGAGGAGAGAAAGGAAACTGGTTGAATCATCTGTGCTTTCTTCATCTGTGCTTTAGCCAAACTATGATTGTGGCTTGATTTCATCATTAGATGCTATTTTACCACACCTAGATAATTTTTTCAAAGTTGTATGCTATCATCTGGTCCTGTCATTAAAAATCTAAGAGCTTTTCCATGTATGTAAAGATATAAATGGAAAAAAAACTAACCTATTTACCAAAATCTTTATTTGCATAATATGAAAATTGTTTTTTTGAGATGAGACTTGTCAGAGGCAATATGCAAAGCACATTAAGGGCTTGAGCAAGTCAGACATTTATGGAAATATTTTCCTGCAGGAATTTGCTTTCTGTAACAGTTCTTAATCAAGGGTAACCCTAGGAGGGAGATAGAGTCAAGTGCTGATTCCTGTCCATGTACTTATATCATTTGTTATGTACATCATCTACAGTATGTAGCAGAGAGTAACAGTCTACTTTTAAATTTTTACAAAGCTCTGTGGTTTAAAAACACACTGATTTAACAAAAATCAATCATTGCAATGAATTTAAAGTTTTATCTAATGCTTTACTATAATAACAATGCAATAAAAATCAGGATAAAATTCTTAATAATAATTTAAAAGAAAAATTTTATTCAGATGAATTATGCCTTGGGGCAAATAAACCATAATAATTTCAAACAATTTGGTTAGAGACTTATGACTCTGACTTTTTTTTTTTTTAAACAAGGAATAAGGATGACAGCGCTCTTTGTTCCAATTAGAATCAAGTGCTTTCAAGGAAAAAAAACCCTGCTCTTCTGTCCTATATCTCTGTCTCAATCCCAGTCAGCAGCATGCTAGTCTCAAATGAAACTGGTAGTGGTTTAAAACTGTTTCAGAAGGCCAAGCAGTTCATCAGAGGTACCTCACACAGGGAGAAACAGGGAGAAAGCAAACAGGCACTCCCTCTCCATGGAGGGAGAGAAGGGAGAAAGAAAGAGAAAGGAAACTGGTTGGATCATCTGTGTTTTCTTCATAATGTATATCTTTAGGGTCTCTCAACCTTCCTTCATATAATCTCAGATTTCATATTTTTTCCAAGTAATTATTTTGATATAGGCTAAGGAGCTATAAAGGGATAGTGCTGGACACATGACCAAACTTACATGCATGTTCTTTCTTTAAAATATTCTTTTTAAGTTGATGTTGGACACAATACCTTTATTTTTACGTGGTGCTGAGGATCAAACCCAGTGCCCCACACATGTTAAGTGAGCACTCTACTGCTGAGCCACAACCCCAGCCTCTTTCTTTCTTTTTTTAGGGTGATGCTGGGGATAGAACCCAGGGCCTTGTGCATGCTAGGTACGTGTTCTACCCCTGAGCCACACCCACAGCCTATAATATATTTTCATTAAAATTAATTTAGGGTTGAAAGAGTAGCTACTGTTATAAATATCTCACCAAAATAATTTCACTGAACCAAAACACAACCCTTAAGTATTTCATAAAACTTCTAATAAAACATACCACATCCCTAATAAATGTTTTTTAAACGCTGTAAAACTAGCTAGACTTTTGAGTCATCTCTTTACAGGATCAATTATTTCGAAGACTAGTAAATAAGACACTATGGCATTCTGGATTTTACTATGGATTCTTAAATGGTATGAGTCTTATGAATTATGATTTACCTGACAGATGACATATGACACAGTATCTCCAGCTTTCACCTTTCTGCCTCCTTGAGAATTTATCCAGAGGGCAACATGTACATGAGGTAGGCTTTTCTTATCAGGGTAATCCTGGGGATCCTTTGTCAATGCCTAAAATAGAAAAAAAGAAGGAAAAAGCCAAAACCTTAAAATAAAACCCTTCTCAAACAGAGATATACAATGAACACATCTTTGCTACAATCATATTAGCCACATAAGCATAAAATGAAAAGTATGTAGAAAACACAGCCACAGAATATTTAAACAGTCCATCCATCCTCAAGGATCCTCTATGCATTTACTAATTAACATAACCAGATGCAACCTTAAAAAAAAAAAGGATTATAGCTCAGGGGTACCGTTTGCCTTGTAGGTACTAGGTGCTGGGTTCAAATCCTCTTCCCAGCATAAAAAAAAAAAAGAACTATAAGTTTATGTGCTGTGCTGCAAAAATATCTGAATATATTTTAAAAAATCAAGACTCTAAATCCAGTGTTCTATATAGCCTCAGAGTTTCTATCAACATTCACAATTCTCTCAAACGAATTAATTGATTAGTCAGGACAGATGAATAACAGCAACTCTGACATAATAATCTGTTTCTCAAAGGCTCTTCTAGCCTAAATAAATCCGGAAGGCACCAGAAGTCAAGCTCTACAGAAGCAGAGTAGAAAGCAAGCCCCATGAGAGCAGGAACATGATTAAAGCTCTATTCATGGTGCTCAGAAAAAGGCATAGTAAACAGTAGCAGTCAAATGTTTGCTGAATAAATTATTTCACCAATCCTGAAATAATTTGCTAAATTAAAGTACTATAAAGTACTATGGGATGAATAAGATGCAGTCACTGGTATTAAGTCAAAAACTCTCTCCCCTTTGAATGAACCTCAACCCCCACTGAAAAAATACAATAAAGCTACATGTGCTTTAAGGAAGATGTGAACAAAGCATTATAGAGAGAGTTTGGAGAAGATCACTTCCAGCTGAGAGCATAAAAAGAACTTAAGCTGATACTTGAAAAAAAAAAACAAGATTTTTACAAAAGGTAAAGGGGGCAAGAATATTTCAGGTAAAGATCAAAGGGATAGGAAAAAAATAAGTCTATGGGACTAGAATTCAATGTGTACGAAGGGAAGCAGGGGAACCATGGGTTTATAAGGGGTAGGTTTTAACAAATGAGAAGAAAGATGGGGACCAGTGACCTGCTTAATGGGCTTACCTGTTCTCAAAATGCAGTCTACAGGCCCCTGGGGGTTCCTGACACCCCTTTAGGGATCTCAAAGTCAAAACTATTTATTTTCATGACAGTACTATTTGTACTGATATTGCAGAAACCATGGTGAATACAATTGTTGGTGCCTTATAAACATGAATCAGTGCAGCAGTTATCAAACTGTACTAATAGTCATTGTATTCTTCACCACTATGCAGTTTCAAGTTAAATATCCTTGATAAAGTAGTAAAAAATAATTTTTAAAGCTCTCAACCCTTAGGTACAAGACTACTGTTTTGTGTGACAAAATATAGAATACACACATGGAATACTTAAATACGTTGCTCTAAGAAAAGCACATTATGCAATTGTTTGAGTTGCAAACTAAACTAGCTGCACATAATATCATTTTTACTTTTAAAAAATGGCAAACTATGTGATGGGTACTTAGCAAACAGTTTCTCAAACAAGAACTAAAATTCAAGAAAAAAATCTGATAGCAAGTATCATCAGTGATAAAATTCAAGCTTTCAAGTACAAATTAGAATTTTGAAAAACTTGTTTTCACTTCTGTGAGCTTGACAGCTTCCTGATACTTAAACATGTTTCTGATAAAACTACAAATACTTTAAAATGAGATATTTGATAATAAAAAATGAAATATGTCCATTTTGGAAGATACACATACATACAGGGACCAATCATTTAACAAATGACCATTCCATAATGTCATGCATAGAAAAAATAATCAAAAGTATAACACAGACCAATATATTTTAATTAAGAGAGTATAAACCATTCATGGGTGTGACTTCAGATTTCACTTTACAAATAACATTTAAGAAAATATTATCTATAGAGCTTTGGTATAGGATTAAAAAAGAATATATACAACTATCAGAAAAAAATACTAAAACATTTCTCCTTTTTCTAATGAAGTATTAATGTAAAAATGAATTTTCTTCCTATACTTAAAGAAAAAAACCACACATCATAATAGACTGGATGTAGAAGCAGGTATAAAAATCCAGATATCTTGTAATCTTGTAATAAGCTTGACATTAAAGACTTGCAAATTACAAAATGATTGCACTCCTCTATTATATTTTGTTTTGGAATATAGTTGTTTTTCATGAGAAAACATTATTTTGTAATCACATAATGGATTTATGCTATTTTAAAATAAATTAATAATACTTTTTAATTTGTAATACTAAATATAAGCAAAAGCCACATGAGCAAAAACTCTTAGAGTCTTCAATTATTTTAAGAGTGTATAGGTGTCCTGAGACCTTGAAATTTGAGAACTACTGTGGTAGAAAAAGTAGGTCCTCAAACATAGCAAAACAAACTCAAGTTATACACACTTTCTAAATCCTATAATCAGTATAGCAGAGTACCTAGGAAAGTCTCCAAGTATCCGAAGCTCTTCCAACTTGGATAATGTTAACTCTTGACTGACATGGATGGTCAATATTGTATAGAATTCTTAATTGATGTAACTCTACTTAAGAAAGCCATTATCTTTTTAAATTAACTATTCTTTAGTACAATGATAAGGAATCCAGATTTTCATCTGGCATACTTTCTAATTATTAGACAGAATATTTGAAGATTTTTACAAGTTAGATTTAGAAGATTTGATTTAAAAAATGTTTCCTGGTGGTTTAGTCAGATCTATAAAAGTCAGCTATGAAGTATTTTGTGTTACTTTATGAAATATATTTAAGCTAAGACTGAAATAGTTCAAAAAATCATGTACACATATTTTCAGGAGCTTCTGGAAAAAGGGCTAAAATTTTGTTTGTTATGCAGACCTACACCCTAATCACCCACCTGCTATTTTCAAGTCCTACCAACATCACCTAAAAACAAACAAAATAATAATAATATAAAAACATCTTGTCATGATACCATCTACAACCAGCCACATAATCTTTTCCATTCTACTCTCTTTGGAAAGTAGTAAAATGTAAAAATGTGTAAAAAAAAAAAACAATTTTAAATAATTCAAGCCATCAGATCAATATTAAAGATTATCAGGAGGACACATCACCTTTGACATATGAATAGCTTACTGTAAATAGACACAGAACTATAACTATGATATAGATAATTCTTTCTTCAGGATTTACCTTATTTTTATCAACACTGCATAAATTCTTCTTTAAATACCTTTCAGAGTACATTAGGATCTTGAAAACATGGACTGTGCTTTCCTTACTCAACTTTATATTCCAGAATCTAGCACTGCACATGAAAGAGGTACTCCCTGTTGCTGAATGGATAATTCAAAAAGCAAATAACTTATTTCAAAGCTTACTGATATTTGCCAGCAACTATCATATGCAATATGGAGACTATAAATATAGTAAGTCAGTATCAGTTCTGCCATTGAAGAATGCATGCATATCCCCTAACCCACTATGCATGAAGCATGTTAACTCTGATTAGTAATAATATGTTATTGTAAGATGACAATTATTGAAGCTGAGTGATGAATACATGGGGATTCATGATACTATTCTGTCTAAAGTTGTATAAGTTTATCAATAAACACTTAAAATAATAAAACAACATAGACTATGGATCAGAACCTGAAGATACACCTATAATATGAGAAGACAACAGTGTAGGCCCACTACCCTAGAGGAAGTGTGCTTACTTATTTTGTCAGTAATACAGTTATGCTTGTACCAACCCTTCTAAACTCATCCCTGGAATCCTGTGGGATAGGAAGGTAGAAAAAAAATCAGGGATACAATATGTAGAATAGATGTAAGAATTGACTATAAGAAGACTGAAGTCATTATACTTATGCAAATTTTTGAAAAAGAAATAAAGCAATACCTCAAAGGAAACCACTTTTTAAATGGCACAAGTGACTCCATGCCAATATATATATATATATATCCTGCATCACTTAAGGGGATGAGCTAATGTCATGGCAAATATTCCATATATATATATATATATATATATATATATATATATATATATATATATATATATATATATATCATCTTCTTTGACATTAGAGACATGAAAACAAGTTGTGGGTTACAAAAAACTCACCTAAGAATACATACAAATTTTAAGTATATACACAGAAAATATTCATTCTAAGAGTCAAAGAAATACAAATTAAATCCAACTGTGAAATATAGTTGCACATTCATTATGATAGCATGGTAATTTTTAAAAATCATCACCACTACAAGCAAAGTGTGATGAAGACAGCACACATGTTTGTTTATTATTAACTGATAACCGTTTTACAAAGCAATTTTGCAAGAACCATACAGATATTTATATCTTTGGACTTCAAAATTTTATTTCAGGGATGGAGTTGTGGCTCAGTGGTAGAGCATTTGCCTATCATGTGTGAGGCACTGGATTTGATTCTCAGCATCACATATAAGTAAATAAAATAAAGGCCCATCAATATTTAAAAAATATATTTCAAAGAACCAATATACAAATGCAACTCATTTAAAAACAAAAGATAAGTCAATAAAAATATTCAGTAGTTATTACATAATAGAAAAATAATCAGCAAACAAATATTTTAAATAAATACATATCATAAAATAGTTTATCAATAAGTATACTGATTATGATTTTAAGATAATATGGAAATGTAGAAAAATATTTATGTTCAGTAAAAATAGGTTTTGAAATAATATATATTACAGTTGGGGCCACGTAAAAGTGTTAGGAAATATGCAAAAGTGACAAGCATTACTTTAGCATAGGGGTATTATGAATGAGTTTTCATTCTAAAAATTATTTTTAATGTCATCATTAGATTCTTTTTCATTAAAATTTTTTTGTATGAGCTTTGACAAAGAAATCTATTACAAAATGGGTAAAGTGGTATTTGCAAATTAGCTTCTGAATATGTAAGGGTACTCTCTTCAAATGGAAAAAAAATCTATTAACCTAACATCTTGCTTATTACACAGCACTTTAGAAATCAAGATTTTGTTTTTCAAATTAGGTAAGAAAAATATTTCCTATTTTAACAACTAAAACTATCCATAAAGTGCAACTTAAAGGTTTTTAAAATTTTAATAAAGCATAAATTCTTTGAATATACAGAAAGTGTTACCACCATCTTAATTCTAAATAACTGTCCCCAAACGTCTTCTGAATACACTACCTCTAGGGATCACCATCTGTGAAGTTACACATATGTGTACACATGCAAGCACCAAGTTTATACACTTGTGCTACAAACAGGTATTACTTGGGAGGTTTATGAAGAATACAGTGTTTACAAGTGCCTGATCATAAATTATATCACTCCCAGAACCTTTGGAAACCAGGCTTTCAAGAATTAAAGTAAGAAATCTGGAAGGCCTCTGTGGAAGACATAGCAGGACCTGTGGATGGAGGAGGTAGGCTAATGCTCAATCTGCAAGATAGTTGTTAAGCAGCTTGCACCACCAGCTAGAATTTATTTAAATTGCAAGGACGAGGTGGTTCTTCAACTATCTGAAGGAGGAGAAAAACACATGACAGCAGCTGGGCTCAGCAATAAATGCTACATTTACCTTGTTAATTTCAAACTGGCTCACTGGGACACTGCCATTTAGCACATTTTCTCCAATTTCTATTAACCTCTTCTGAATATTTTCTACTATAATGTCCCGGTTTTGATCAGAAAGAATCTGGCCAATGACAAAGCTGTAAAAAAAAAAGAGAGAGAGAGAGAGAGAGAGAGAGAAGAGAGAAATTGAATTTTTAAAATGTCATATTTTATTATTTAAATAGAGAAAAGAAAGACACATGCCATTAGATTAATGTATGGATAAGAGCTATACTAACAGCTAATATAAGGTTAATATGTCCAAAAGGCAGTTACTCTTTGTTTTTTAATACTAACTGTACCAAAGATTTACCAACCTTGGAAGGTCAGGTTTGCCCTTAGACATAGAGAACATTCATTTATGTGGTAGCTGATGCTTCATACAAAGTGCAATGGAGAAAAATGTGTGTTCCATATATTTTTATGCAATTATAAAATTCTCAAGCAGTTATATTCTACCCATAAGTTAAAATTTTAGAAGATAATTATTTCACTTTCCTCATAAAGCACTACGATACTACCTCTGGTATCATCAAGATATTTCCATCTGAGATGACCAGTATTAGATG
The DNA here is from genome assembly GCF_052094955.1 of Ictidomys tridecemlineatus. Classification (NCBI taxonomy): domain Eukaryota; kingdom Metazoa; phylum Chordata; class Mammalia; order Rodentia; family Sciuridae; genus Ictidomys; species Ictidomys tridecemlineatus. The sequence continues at coordinate 107,952,061 of NC_135493.1, forward strand.
AGTAGAAATATAAAGCTCTTTCTTCAGCTTCATTATAAATTGGTCAGTATTCTCCAACCTTACATTATTCCTCAAAAATTCATGTTATTCTACCAAACCCAAAGGAAAAGGAAAAAGAAGTTAAGAAAGCCAATATTTTACCCATTTCTGAGAAAATGCAGAGCGAGAGTTTGACAGCTGCATTATAATTTGTCAGAAAAAGAACCCTGACAAAAACATTTGTATAGCTTTAATTACTAATACATTTCTAACTCAGAGAAATTTACTTCTATTATGATGCATCTTTTCTTAGAAAACACAAAGCTAAAGAGAACACTCTAATCGACAGTCTATACAAAGTAGTTTCATCTTTGGGTACATTTGGGGGCAATGAAGCATTTCAAACTACATTTCATAAAAAGCTAACCATGACCCATACTTGGATGATCAACTTTGCCTAATCAAGAGTAGTTTTGCAGAAGCAACAATTGCTCAATCTCCCAACTTCAAAGCAGAAGAACACTGGAAAATAAGTTTAAAAAATGCTGGTATTTAGCAAAAATTAAAATCTAGCTGTAAAGAAAAAAATTTTTCTACTTTCAGAATTGATCCAATTCACAAAATAGGAGTATCTGAAAGTTGGTATATAAAGTACCTCAAATTCATTTTTTAAATAGGTGCTTTATACATTAACATGACCCTAAAAAATTCATACACACAGGTCTTATTATCACAATCTTCAGTCCCAGTTACAAAGCAAAGGAGTAAGTTATGACATTTATTATTCCTGAGGCACCCACAATATTTGAGAACTCTTAAATCAATCTGAAGTTAATACAACTCTTTTATACACAAATGATATGAAGGGAACAAAGCCTCACTCTGTGCCCCATTTTGAATTCCAGAATATTTTAAGCCATGAAATGGGGAAATTTTAGCAATTATGTTCCTAAACAGGCTCCAGGAAGATCCCAGGGCACAAAACAAAGCACTTTCAAAATAGGAAAATTAAAACAAAACAAACCAACATCTATGAAATCAACTCTATAACCATCCAAATGTGAAAGTTTACCCTCACCATGAGTTAAAACTCATGAGATAGCATCTGACAGCAAGCATTTCTTACCTAGCAAATCTGGCTTTTTCTAACTTTTCATCTAATTGTAAAATTCTACTTCAAATAAGTTTGGACTATTAATATGAAATATTAATAAAAAATTATTATATCCTTATGATTAGCAGACTTATAGGCATTTTCTAGATCAACATCTGAATTTTTAAAAGACAAACAACAAAAGCAAAACTGAAAGCTGAACTCACTTTCCAGTGTCTTTAGCAAGATCACACCAATCTCTTCTAACTATATCTAATCCCTTCAGCTCCTGTTTGGTAACGTAATTCCCATCTGATGTTGGTTCAACAACCAGAGCAGCATATTTCTTTTTCTTCAGTAGTAGGAGAGACTTGAAAACACCATCAATGTCTATTTCAAGCAGTTTGTACAACTTATTCACTTCACTTTTTACCTGTGAAAATTTCAAACATTAATGTTAGCTTTTAAACTGACAGGGAGAAGATGAACATTCTTCAATTTCACAAGAATTAATCTAAGCAAAACTTGAAGTGATATAAGATCAGAAGGCACTTATTTGGCTTAAATGTAGTGTGGTCTTATAGTGGGTACAATGCAAAGACACTGAAAAACAAAGAATAAAAACCAATTTAGAAAAATAAAGGCAATAATGTATCATCATTCTCAAACAAAGGACTGAACTGGCTGGACCAGGCTCAGGAAATATGCGTAAATTATGGGAAATTATGAGTCTTCTGTGAATCAAATGGCCTACTACATATGTACTTTCCTTCAAACTACTGACTTAGTAAGCAATTAAAATAGTTCAATAAGTAGATGTGTGGGCAGAAATGTTAAAACAATGCCTAAGATATCCCTTAGCTCCTTAAATATAAGCAAATAACTACATGCTGAAAAAAATAAACCAAGTTTCTTCTCTTTCCAACACTGGCAATACATAGACCATCATCCCTAGGGAAAAACTGAAGCTTTTCAAGGCCCAGTAGAAATGAGTGCAATATTCCAGCCTGCTCTCAAGTGAAGAGTAAAATTTAAATTCTACACTTTCCGGGGAGGGGGGCGGGAATCAGAAGTTGGTAGGTTATAAAGATAATATCTTCATTTTTAGTTTATTGGAACAATATCTTAACATAGCAAGTGCTCAAGAAACACTTGCCAGTTGTTAATTTTTATTTGGAAAAATGCTACATATGATTATTTCTAAATGTCTCCTTGCCTTTTCAGATATACTTTAAATACTCCTGTAAGAATTATAGGTGTTGGCTAAGTGCAGTAGCACACACCTGTAATCCCAATGACTCAAGAGACTGAGGCAGGAGGATCGCTAGTTCAAAGCCAGCCTCAGCAAAATCGAGGCACTAAGTAACTCAATGAGACCTTGTCTCTAAGTAAAATACAAAACAGGGCTGGGGTCGGTGGTCCAGTGTCCCTGAATTCAATCCCTGATTGTCCCACCCCCCCCCAAAAAGAATTATAGTTTGTGGGCTAGGGATGTTGCTTGGTATTATAGTGCTTGCCTAGAATGGGTTCAATTCCCAACACCATCAAAAAATTATAGGAATAGGGGGGTGTAGGTAGGCAGGTATTTACCTATATCTATGTATAAAATATATCTGAATACCACTAGACATATATTTCCTTGTGAATGACAATGTGGTAAATGCTAACGTGATAACATCTTAAACATACATCACATAGACTGTTGTCAAAGGAAAAAAATGTATCTATCACTTAAGGAATAAACAATTACCTTAGAATTTTACCCTCAAAACCATTATTTGGAGTACAGTATAAAAAACATAAGAGAATAAAGAATTCAGAAGCATCAAATTTATTATTTTCAGAAACACACATGCACATACATAAGAATTTATGTTATTCCATGTTAAAAATCGTATTCACAAAACTGGGTAAAATAATTTCATCAAGTTATCTTACCTTGTTTCCCAACTTAAATACTTCTTCCAGATTGGTGCTATTGGTGTTTATCATAATTGAATCTGTATCTCCATAAATAACTTCAAGATTCATCTAATGAAAAGTCAAAATTATAAAAATTAACAACAAATTCAGTGACTATTATACACAATAAAACTAAATGTTTTCCATACTATAGAAATGACAGTTTCTACTGACTTTTCAAAAATTTAAAATTATTTTTCTGTATTGTCAGGACAGGTGATTGAATACTAAGCATCTACAAACTGGAAAGGTGAGCACTACCACATTAAGAAAACCTCTCAATTTTTCTTAAAACAGAGTGGAAAAGAACTGTGTCTAGTTTAATTGAAACAAAATATGGAATTTAATCATGAGAAGGAGAACAAGCGGCTAGGAAACGAGGCCTATATTTATCCACTGTACCACATGCTTAGTGGTCACAGCAATTTAAGGAGCAGAAACATAATGGATTTTAAAAATTCTGGGGCACAAATCCATATTAAATTCTTAACAGTTTCAAACAGTATTTAGTAGAATATGAACAGTGCCAAAAAAATCAATCATAACAAACAACACTGGAGAACATACAGTATAAAGGCCTGGAAATAAACTCTAATTAGCACTGTTACTAATTTGCCTGAAATGCTCACATATAGGCTTCAAGCAGGGGCTAGATCATATCAGTGTTGGTACAAGAAAAAAGCTGTAATCCATTAGGAGGGATTATAAATGTAAACTAGGCATCCTAAGAAGCAATTTTCAGTAATGTTTGGGTTACAATTTTCCCTGAATACAAAAACGTCACCAGGTATGATATTTAAGAGTTGTTATATAATGAAAATGCTCAGCATTACCTTCTGTACCATCTCTTTTGTATGCATCAAAATCTAAACGAAACAAAAATCAAGATTAATGTATTATACAATTACAAAACTCTAAATATAAACATAAATAGATAGGAAACTCCATGATTTGCTATTCCCATGTATCTTTAAAGCTCTAAAGCTCTTGAAGGTTTCCTAACAATAACCCTCAAAGCAATAATATCAACATAATTAAAAATGTTTGCCTCTCTGCTGATTCTTAACCAGATATATATATGCAAGCAGATATATATATATCTATAGTTCTACATATCTTTGATAAACACATAATAAACAATCCCTTTATAATATGGCAAAAGGAAACATTTTCATTACTGTTATTTAAATAGACCTGCATGATTTCAAAAAAGCCACAGATGTGTATGCATCTCCACTAGATTTAAAATTCTTCTCTAGACTAAAATCCTTGAAAGCAGAAAGTAGATCTCCACTGTATTGCCTGGAACTAGCAGAGTGCCCAGTAAAAAGGCAGGGTTCAATAGTCAATTAATGAAGACAAAAATACGGATAACTAGATTACTTGGGCCTAATCAGAAGCAACATATATAACATAGTGAGGACTCAGAGAGAAATGGACTTTTCAAACATATGTGTCTGATACATATGTCTGACTTTTCAAACATATGTGTCTGATACTGTGCTGGGAACACCTTGTATATTTTCTCATTTCCTTCTCCAAAATCCCCAAGAAGTAGCCACTACTGATTAATACCTCAATTTGTTAGATACCAAAAGACAAAGTATCTAGTTTGTCTCAGTAATGGCAGAACAAGAACATAAACGGAGGCACTTTGATTCCAAAACCACAGCCTCAGTCACTCCATTCTACTACCTGTCCATCACTACCCATCTTTCAAAACATCAGTCTAAACCATAAGTCACTTTTCCAGTGGGCCAGGCAGTAGTCCTCCTTGTCAACTAAGCTCAAACTTCACAGGATCAATTCCATCTTTCCTGTCCCCCATGCTATGAATTTTTGTAAATCTTGTCTTTGGAGCATCTTTTACACTTACTTTCCACTTTTATTATCCACTTGCCTTTCTTATTATCTCCCAATTTTGTTCAAATGTTCCTTAAGTTTGTAGAGAAGGAAGCCCTTCCTTTTCCACCCTAAGAGTGGTAGGTAGTAGTGAATTCCTTTTAAGCTAAGCCAGTGATTTTAATATGGTTGTACAGTAGAATCACTTGGGTATCTTTAAAAAACAATACCTGGCCCAGCAGTCTCTTTTGAAAAGCTTATGTTGCAAGCTGAGTCAACAACCACTGGCCTAAGATAAACATGGTAATTCAATTCTGGAATTGTCGATCAGTTTAGGCACATGCACCTGACAACATAATCCTAAATTATCAAAGGTAAGGAAATTTCTTCTAGGAATCTTTCATGAAACATTTTCCTTCGTGACAAGAGGTGGGAAGAAAAACTGAACTGTCTTTTAGACAAGGCTGTTTGGAGCAGTGACAACCAACACTGTAACCACAAAGGGATATGTTTCAAAGTACAAGCTAACATACTGAGAAGGGCAGGCCACAAGGTGGAAAACACCTGACTCCATGGCCATGTTGTTATAACTGAAACATAACTTGCTAACACCTCTAAAGCAACATTCTAATTGGCTTTAGATCTCATTGACTTACCCTGAATCACCATCAATCTTCTTAATGTTTTCAATGCTGACATGATCAAGCCCAAGGTCTGCAATGGCACCCAAAGCCCAGCTCCACCTATACAGCCTGTTATTCCCTTACATAAAACCTCTTGCCAGGCAGGACAAATTTCCCAGTCTTCCAACAGTTATAGTGTACAGATATCATCTTTTCATGCAAGTGTGTCCCCTACCTAATTTTTTCCCCAGTCCTCTTCCTGTGATTGCATTTTACAAACCTCAGTTAAGGGGCTGGGGATGTGGCTCAAGTGGTAGCGCGCTCGCCTGGCATGTGTGCGGCCCGGGTTCGATCCTCAGCACCACATACAAAACAAAGATATTGTGTCCGCCAAAAAACTGAAAAATAAATATTCTCTCTCTCCCTCTCACTCTCTCTTTAAAAAAAAAAAAAAAAAAAAAACCTCAGTTAAAACCATTCTCTCATGGGACTGTAGTTGTGGCTCAGTGGTAGAGTGCTTGTCTAGCATGTGTGAGGCACTGGGTTTGATCCTCAGCACCACATAAAATAAATAAATAAAACAAAGGTTTTTGTGTCCACCTACAACTACAAAAAATAATTTTTTAAAAACCCTTCTTTCATAAAGCCCAACCCAAAATGATTCTTTTCTGACATGGACCTGCTGTTTTCTTCTAGCAAGCAAATGAAGTTTTATGTTATTTATTGACTGCTTGTTCCCCTCCCCGACTAGACTACAAGCTTCAAGAGGTTAGAGTGCACATCTGTGCCTAACTGTAGACTTCACATATAACAGGTACTCAAAAAACCTGTACCAGTCAACTGATATATTGCATAGTAATCACAATTACTTTTTTTACTAGACACTAAAATTCAGTAAACTTATTTTAAAAAAAAAACATTCTCCTCCACTTCATCTTCATCTTTAACATTTAAATTACAGGGATATGTATTATGGGAGAAAACCTGACAATTCCTTTGGGAAAAGGGCAATAACGAGATCACCCCAGGTCAAGTTAATCATAGTGAGGACAGAACTACTTATCAAGAGTTCTCTCTACCCTATCCCCCTTCCACCTGCAAGGCTGAGCTTTCCACATCACAATGGACAATTCCATAAGGTAGTACTGCTACCTACTAAGTAAAGTATCTCAGGAACAACTTGTGACACTTTCACTATAACATATTCAGTGACCAATTTCTTCTACTCTTCTTTCACAATGTGCACCAAAGCTACTATGTCATCCCTGTGTACATTTTCTATGGGAACTGGCAACCTTCACCTTTTTGATCCCTCTTCCACCAACTCACAACCATTTCCATGCATAATCAGAGGGCTGCTAACAAAACAATTTCCCCTCTAGTGGCAGAAAACTTTTGGTGGATTTATTTTTTAACAAATACGGTAAACTGCAGACTCTGCTACAACTGCTTATTTCAACTAACACCTTCATCTTAGGAACTTTCCAAGCCCACAGCAACTTCATTCTTTTTTAATGACTACATAATACACTATTATTTTCTTTCTTTATTTAGAGTACCAGGGATGGAACTCAGGGGCACTCAACCACTGAGCCACATACCCATCCCTATTTTGTATTTTATTTAGAGACAGGGTCTCACTGAGTTGCTTAGTGCCTCACTTTTGCTGAGGCTGGCTTTGAACTGGTGATCCTCCTGCCTCAGTCCCCCAAGCTGCTGGGATTATGGGCATGCACCATTGAGCCTGGCTCACAATTGTAGGTTGCTTCTAATCTTTATCATTGTAAATATACTTCAACAAATAATCCTTATACACATGTAATTTACAAATTTGTCAGTAAAAAAGATAAAAGACTGCTGAGTGGACTCACTGGGTCAAAGATTCTGTTTTAATTTTTTTAAATATAAATATAGCTCAACAGCTCTCCACACAAGTTGTACCGATTTCTGTGGGTCATATTAACCACCATCTTTTCCAGTGGCCTTCACCAGGAGCTAATAACAATGTTCTGTCTCAGGCTCAAGGTCCTTACCAGTTTGCCAACAAGAAAGCCCACAACCATTATGAGTCCTATCCTCTCATGCTTTTTCACTTAGCAGTTCTGAGTACCATAGTGCTCTCTTCAGTGCCATACCTATCCACGTACTAATGGCAGGATTACCCCAAAGCTGCCTTCAGGTACAGCCCTCAACTCTCAACTGCTCACTGGAGTGGGCTCAGCTACTGTATACCCAGTACACCAAAATTCTTAGCATCTAGCAGAGGGCCCACCGAGTATATGGGAATTATTAATAAATATTTATACAATGCTAAATGAAAACTCCTAAAGGGTAGGTTGTATCATAAGCCCCATGTAACAAAGGAGGAAAATTAGACTGAAATTTTTGCCTAAATAATTAGTCAAGAACTTACCTAGAAGGTTGTGTTAGTCAGCTTTCTGTCACTATGACAAAATACCTGAGGAGAAACTGCTTAAAGAAGTAAAGATTTATTTTGGCTCATGATTTCATGGTCACTTCCTCATGGCAGCCAGGAAGCAGTGGGGCGGGTATTAAAATATACCCTTTAAGGGCATGTCACCAGTGACCTACTTACTCCAACTAGACCTAATCCCTTAATGTTTACACTACCTCCCAATAGTCCATTCAATTATAAATCCATCAATGGATTAAACCCATCGATGAGATCAAGGCTCTCATGACCCAACCACTTGTCAAAAGTCCCACCTCTGAACATTGCTGCATTGGGGACCAAGTATTCAACACTTAATTAAGCCTTTGGGAAACATTGCTGATCCAAACCACACAAACCTGGACATTATTGGTTTTTTTTTTCTTCATTATGTCTTCTTGCCTTATTAAGACACCCAATCCACATGAAATGTTCTAGAAGTCAACAATTGAAAACTTATATATTATAGATAGTTTCCCCATTGAGAAAATGCATTTTTAAAATAGACATAGGTACCCAGAAAGGTCTACTGGACACAAGGTAGAGTGATTACAAGATGACTGTTCATAAGTTCACTTCAATGTGACATGTCTAATATTAAAGCTACCCATTCTGACAGAAAATCATTTTATAAGTGCCAGGGGCTAGAAAATAGGGCTATAAAGGCTCGCTAAATTCATTAATAAGGCAGTCTGCAGTTATCTGATTTCACAGCAACACCTGCATATTTATCTACTCATTACCAATTGGATGATGGAATTTTTTCAAGCACATTTCAAAAATCTGCCAACTTCAAGTGTAAAAAAATAAACTTTGTGGTTAATTTTTCCCTTAACAAAGTACAGCTGTTGAGAATAATTGTTCAAGATCTTACCCTGTAATGTCAACTGCAGCAGAACAAAGAGTATTTAATTAGCAAATCTATCCAGTAATTCAACACCTATTATATAAAATGCCTTCGTGATTTTATTCAGGATAATTTGCTAAGAGGGTTATTACTGACATTCAGATGGAATTTAAAATTCCTACGCAAGTCGAGTCATAATAGCAGTAATGATCTCCCCAATCAGGAGATTCGGTGTCACACAAGGCTCTCTTGCAATGCAGCAGCCGATTTCCTGACTTCTTAATTCCTGGGCTCAGCTCAGTGAGAGCCCTTCATGCCGATATTTCAGTCAGCAATACATCTTTAATGGGACTCTATTAAAATAACTAGAACAAAAATGACTTTTTTTTGGTTAAAAAGAATGACAGCACTGCCATCATATCAATCATTGCAGGCTTTGCAGAACAGTGCCGTTAGGGGAAAAGAGGAGGGGGAAACAGGAAAGGGGAGAGCAATAATTAAAATAATATGAAAAGGTATTTTAACCCCAATCTGAGCCTCTAAAGGCTGGGGAAGGGTGATGGGAACTAGAAATTTAAAATGTGTATCAGAAAAACTGTTTTCTAAAGAAAATAATTTGTTCAGGAATATACTCATGATGTGGTTTACCAAGCAGAAAGCACATGTTTTTTTTCCTGCCAAGGTTAACAGCAGCAGCAACCAACTACTACTGAGATATGTTTTTATGGGTCTGCCAGCAAGTCCAGGATAACACCTGGGTCTTCATATTTTGCTAAAATAGAATACTTTTGTCTGGCAATGCAATCAAAGGTTATGAAAGGTTTTTAGATGCTGTTACAGACTATTCCAATATTCATTACCACTAAACAGAAGAGAGAAAACAGCAGCTTTCCAGAGTTTAAAAAAAAAAAAGTTTCAAGGTCCTATTCTGAAAGCATCTATCTACTAATAGTAACACCTACTAATACAAAACCAACTATGGTGCATGTTTTAGATAATAAACACAACAAAAGTTCTACAAGTTAAGAGAATGTGGAGTAAGATCAAATTCTAAACAAATAATGCATAAACAGAATGACAATGGAAATGTCAATAGCTTTAGGATTCTTAGGTTGATGATGACATAAAATTAGAAATAAAATGGAAATTTAAAATACATTAGCATAATAGGGGCAGTAAAATGAATGGTTTTGAAAGAAAAAGTTTGAGAAATATAAATATTATGATTTTTGGTAATCCAACCATTATCTAAGCATTCCCTACTCCAAATTGCAGCAGCTCTCAAACAGGACTGTTAGTTCTCCCACTTGATGAACATCTATTTCATCCTCATTATATTAGTTTGCCTTTTCCCTATTTTTCTTATTCTCTGGCATTCTTATATAGCATATTTATGTCTTCTCTATAAGATGCTCAAGAAATGAGACCTGTGGATTTAATGAACACTCTACTTTCTGTCTCCACCACTTAACACTTTGTGATACTGGGTCACTTATTGTCTTTAAACCTTAGATTTATCTTCTCTGAGACTGGAGTGATATTACCAACCAGTTCCCTAAGCTGAATTGGAATAAAAAGAACTTTGTGCTGGAAGAATATCTTGCAAGGATAAAACATTATACAAATATTAGTTTTTAAAAGTCAAGGGTGTAAAATATGAGTATTGCTTTAAACTGCTAATTGAATTGGGACTAAGTTGATTTCCTTTTCCAGGTCTTAGCACCCTCATTTTCAAAATAAAGAGGCTAGGATGCCTTCCAAATCTAAAAATCTAGAATTCAAGTTTCATGTGTAGGAATGACTTGTCACTATATTTGGCTGTTTTGCCTTTTGAACACATTCACTTATTTTCTTTTCTCTATATTAGGTACTAGGGATTGAATGCAGCAGAGCTTTACCACTGTGTTACATCCCTAGCCCCACTAGCTAAGTTGTCAAGACTGGCCTCAAACTTGTGATCCTCCTGCCTCATTCAGCCTCCTGAGTAGTGTGGATGACAGGCATGAGCCACCGCCACCATGACTGGCTCACTTCCTTAGTATTAGAGAAAGGAGGTACTAATTTATCCAGCAAGGACAATAAACATTGCAAGGATGTGTTTTCATATTCCAGTTGCCTTTGAAATGTTATCACTTATAAATTATCTGCATATAGCCTTATGCAATTAGTACAAGCAGGTGGGTGTTTTACAGTATACAAAAACTTCCAACACCTTCTGTTGAGATCTCTTTTCCACCATTAAGGGGTATACATATACATCTACAAATATATCAGTGTTTCTTAACCTCAGCACTATTAACATTTTAGGTCAGATAATTTTTTGTCATGGGGAGTTATCCTGTGTTCTCTGTAGGGATATTTAGTAATATTCCTGTCCTTTGCCTACTAGAGTTCAGCAGTATGAGTGTGCACGTATGTGCTTGCTCTCACTCTGTCTCTCTCCTCTCCAGTTTTGACCATCAAAATTGTTTCCAGATATTGACAAATGTTATATAAAATCTCACACACATACACAAATGAATCAACATTCCCTCTCCCCAGGCCTATATTCAAATGTCTGTCCCATAAGTACGCATTCGAAACTCTACTCATCTCCAAACCCTCAATCAACTCCAAACATGATAAATGGCCCCTCTAAGAACCGTCAACCTAAACAAAAGGCTGGGTTCCTTTCTAATCCAATGAACCAACAAGACCTTATACTATGTGGTATCTTTCCAATATGGCAACTCCTCTGTATTCCCATATCATCCTTTAGATCCTCCTCATATACTTACTCTATTTTTCTCCAACATCACATCATTACCTTCCAAATTATTCTTCACCCTTTGTCATTGTTCTTCATAAAAGGTATGCCTCAAAATGAAATTCAAACTCTTAGCTTGACCCTAAGACTCATGAGCTAGTTGAGGACTGCCTCATCTACTAATGCTTCCCAAATGCATCTTTCAACCCAGACTTCCCCAAATATTTTATGCTTATAATCATGCCATGGTCATTTTTTGCTTCACTTTTCACAGCTGTTTCCCAACAGTGGCTAAAACTATAGGTTAGGAAGTTAGGCTATGTGAAGGTTAATTTTGTGTCAACTTGACTAGGCCACAATCTCCATATATTTGGTCAAACACCAGTCTAAATGTTGCTGTGAACATATTTTTAAAATGAGATTTAACATTATAATAAGAGGATTTTGAACAAAGCACATCATCATTCCATCCAATCCAATCTGATAAATACTTCAGGACAAAAAGACTGAGGTCCTCTGAAGAAGGAGGAATCCTGCTACAGACTAACTGCCTTCAGACCTAAGCTGAAACATCAACTCTTCCTTGGGTCCCCAGGCTGCCAGCCTGCCCTGCAGATGGTAGACTTATCAGCCTCCACAATCATGAGAGCCAGTTTCATAAAACATCTTCTTCTATATGTGCACTGTATCAAAACATATACCTCCTATTGATTCTGTTCCTCTGGAGAATACTAATATAAGCGACTTTAGTTCAAAACCTAACAGCATTACTTATAAGCTGTGTGACCTCAGGCAAACAGTACCTTTCAAAGCCTCCAATTCCTCAACTGTAAAATAGAGATATTAACTAACGGTTCCTATACCAGGGCTACTGTAATTAAAGGTAACTATATGTATACTTTGCTTTGTAAACACTCTCAGAAAGTACCCAATAACTGTTAAGACATAAGTACTCAATCACTGTTATTACCCAATATCTATTTATTTTACAAGGAAGTTCACATGGTCAGAAAAGCCATCTCTAGCCTCCCCAACTCAATGATATTAATGAGTACCATATTTTGCCACATAATCATTGCAGATAATGCCACATTATTTTTGCAAAAAAATATGTGGCATACCATTATGTGAAGATTTTAAAAACTTGTATCAGTATTACTTAAAATTCATATAGAGCTGGGGTTGTGGGTCAGTGGTAGAGTGCTTGCCTGGCATGTGGGAAGCACTGGGTTCAATTCTCAGCACAATAAATAAATAAATATCCATCAGCAACTTAAAAAATTCATTTATTACTAAAGTCTTTGATGCAACATTAGGATGCATGGAATATGCACGAATATATGTTAATACAGCAGCAACAATTATGCAGTAAAATACAGTATACTAAAAGGCCCACCAAATGGTCTGTGCATATCACAACATACCACTCTTCTATAAAAGGTAAGATTAAGAGACTACAAACAAATTAAAGGCAGAGATCATGCTGTAATTAAACCTAACACAATGCCTGGCACATAGTAGTAATTCAATAAATACATATCTCTTAGGATGCAGAAAAAAAGGAGGAAAACCTTTAGTTGTCCAGCTTGAAAGAATAAAGTCATTACCAATCAAAATAAGCATCTCTACAACAAGACTCTAAAGTTGGTTACAAAAAGCAGCAATTAAACCCCCACACAGTACACATTTAAATGCTGGCTCTTTCTGTTCAAGAAATGAAGAGTGAATCAGTTTTAATACCACCTTCAAACACAACCCTTGTTATATAAACAAAAATTTGCTTAAGAGAAATGAATTTCTACCCCAATGATAAAAGCCCACTAATTATAAACTTGAGTGAAAGTGTACTTCTCCCATACAACTCTTGCTTCCAGGTAAACTAATTTTGTTTTAAATCCTTAATTTATAACCTAGACCGTCTGGTAGCTCATGTGTAAAGAATACAAAACACATTGAATAAACAACACTTTCTGAAAGGTTTCTCCTCCCCAACAGACACATCTAATGATATTTATGAGTATCTCTCAATGATTGCCTTACAATTTGACAGGACTCTAATTTTGATAAAAAAAAAAACTTAAAATATCAGAAACTACAGCTTTGAACATGTGAAATTTTCAAGTGAACTTCTCCCTTGTCTTATAATTTCTTGTCCCCAGTGTGAATATTTATTTGCCCTGTAGACTTTTTTTTTTAAAGAGACAGAGAAAGAGAATTTTTTTAAATATTTATTTTTTAGTTTTCGGTGGACACAACATCTTTTATTTTATTTTTATGTGGTGCTGAGGATCAAACCCAGCGCCCTGCACATGCCAGACAAGCATGCTACCACTTGAGCCACATCCCCTGCCCTGTAGACTTTTTAAAATTACTTTATATTATGACTTTTTAAAACTGTTTTCACCTTTAAGAAACGTTCCTTTCACAATGTTCTTTTTCCTCCATTCCTCCATTCCAACTTCTGGTTTAGAAGCTTACATTCCATGTTTCACTTGAACTTATGTGCATTACTGTCAGGCTTGGGGTTATACCTGTCTTAGGACCCTGGAGAGCTTGTAGAGTCAGGCTTTAAAGCGTACTGAAATCAAATCTACTCATCAACATGAGAGCTCAAGTACAAGCCCTATATACTCTTAAAATATTGAAGTCCCAGTTGGGTAAGACACTAAGACTGAAACTAGAGCAGGAGATATTAACCTAAATTTGGTCAAGAAATCTGAAAATCTGCTGGATGTGATAGCATATACTTGTAATCCCAGGGACTAGAGAGGGCAAAGCAGGAGAACCCCAAGTTCAAAGACAATCTCAGTAACTTAAGATTGAGACCCTGTCTCAAAATTTTAAAAAATAAAATAAAATTAAAAGGGCTAGGGATGTGGCTCAGTGGTAAAACACCCCTGGGTTCAATATTGAGCACCCCCACACACAAAAAGGAGGAAAAAATCTTGAAAGTCTCCTGAAACTACCAGCAAAGCTTTGAATGTGTGCTTGTATGCATTTTTCTAGGAAGGCCCACATGTTTAGTCAAATTTGAAGTTTTGACTTGTTTAAATATAAGTACCACTGAAGGTGCTCTCATTTGTCACAAGTACAGAGCTTTCAGATACCTTAGCATTCAATAATGTCCATTGAAACTAGAAACAATCCCACCCAAAGGGTCCTGCCCCTTGCTTTTGAGCTGGCATTTTTAGCCCCTCCCTACACTGTATTTCCCCACAGAAAAATACATCCATGTCAGAAAGCTTGGAGATTTGGCTCCCTGATTGATTCCTTGTATAACTCATCTGGGGGGCTAATTAAGACACGGCCAAACTATGTCCGTGCTTTAGTGAACATCAGTGTTCAAGTAAGTTTCATACAACCTGATTAAAATTGACTCAAAGTGTCTTACTTCAGTAATCACTTAGACAGAATGAATTTTACATTAGTGGGATCAAGCATGCACCAGGCCTCAGTGGAAATGAAAAGGGCTTATAGTAATAGGATTTATAAACCCACCCATTAGGTTAATGGCTAAATGATTTACATGTAACTTTCTCCCCCACCCCGCCTTCCCTCACCCTTTAACTCAGTAAAAACTATGCTTGGCATTTTCCACTGCAGTGCCACACACAAAGGAAATAGCCTTTCTATTTTGGGACATTCTAATTTCTAATAATGGCCTGGGTAGCTACCATTAACTCTTTCAAAGCACAAATAATTGACTAATAAAATTAAGTATTCTATAAGGCCTGAAAGTGCTTAATTGATCATAATTGTCTATTTGAGAAGAAGGCGTCAGGCTGGCTATGCTCAGATAATGAAGTTGGGCAATTCTGAAGCATTGCAATCAAGATAATACTTACAGCTAAAAGCGACATTAGCATTTTTCTAGAATCTGCAACATTTTCTTTATAACCGAGGTCACGGGAAAATCTGACTAGAAAACTTTTGAGCTCCCAACCCTTACAAATGGCAGATCTAACAGGTTGTCATTTGTCAGTACTAAGCACATGGCCTGAAGCTCAATCCTGAAGGAGCAATGAGTTGGGGGGTCTAGAAAATAAGAAGCTGGAGAGTGACCAATGTACTGCCATCAACATCTTAAAAAAGTATTTTGATTTTTTTTATTAGTTGTTCAAAACATTACAAAGCTCTTAACATATCATATTTCATACATTTGATTCAAGTGGGTTATGAACTCCCATTTTTACCCCGTATACAGATTGCAGAATCACATTGGTTACACATCCACATTTTTACATACTGCCATACTAGTGTCTGTTGTATTCTTGAAATCTCCTCTTTAGAAGCAGTATGTGACAAGATAGTCATTGAGCTATTCATCATTACTCTTTTACTTCCAAAAAGGGAAAGAAAGGAAAATCTGTTTTGTTTGTGGTGCTATGGATCAAACCCAGGGCCTTGCCCATGCTAGCCAAGCACTTTGCTCACTAAACCACCTCCCTAGTCCATGATAGAACTTTTTAAGCCCAGGCAGTTAATCTCAGAGGGTGATTCCTTCATTCCGCACTAGAGCCACATACCAAATTCTGTTCAATAATAACCACACTTTCTACATGTCTTCTTATAATAACTCTTTATTTTTGACAAAGAGTATCACTTGTCCCCCCACCATTTCACTTGAGGAAAACAGATTCTATGATAAACATATACAGGGTTCCTACCTAAAAAAAAAATCTTTCAGAAAAACGGCCTAGTTTTAGAGAAATATAACTGTGTTCACCTGTTCAGAGAACCATATAGACACAGGTTTAGTATGTCTCTAAAAAAAATTATATTTAAGAATCAATTATATCACAGATTCCCATTTATCAGTCACTTTTTCTCCTATAACATTATCTTCTATACTTTCTCTGAGAAGAATCCAGAGAAAGTTTGAAAGAAACAGAGATAAAGTTAAGAAAAGGCACGGAGATACAGAATATGAAAAAGCATTATAAAGGCTTTTAGCTTTTAAAAAAATCTTTGCTTTTATACTTGGCATTTCCACTCTCTAAGTTAACTAAGGCTTAAGAATTTGATATGAATTATAGGAAGGATTGGATTTTGTTTTCCTTTAGAACCTCAAAAAAGAAATAATTAATTCATACAAATATTTACTGAACATTTCTTGTGTGTTAGACGGTAGGAAACACAAAGATGAATGATTCAGATAGAATCCCTTCCTTTTTGGTGTGTGACATCTAATAGACAATTGGAAACACACACACACACACAATAATGGCCCTTAGGGCAGGAGTTAGAGAAAAGTTCATAGAAGTACATTACATATAAGGGAAAAGAGAGTCACATAGAATAACAGGAACAGGAGGATAGGAAATGAGTGTACGCAAAGATTCAAATGACACAGGGAAACTCTCAATGGTGATTAAAGAAACTTAAGTTTTCAATAAAGCTTTAAAAAAAAGTTTTTCGCCCAATGGAAAGAAAATTAAAAAGTATGATGAAACTAGGATTGTGGTGCAGAGTAAAGAGAGGGGAAGACAAAGGCCCAAATATGAAAGGCCTTGTAAGCCACATAAAGAACTTGAAATTGAGGAGTGGGATAGCAGAGTGGGGTAAAACAATAAAACATGTGGAGAATACCGGGACTCAGAAAAAGCATTCAACAAAATACAGCACCCTTTTATGTTCAAAATACTAGAAAAACTAGGGATAATAGGAACATATCTCAACAATGAAAAAGCTTTCTATGCTAAGCCCAAGACCAACATGATTCTAAATGGAGAAAAATTGAAAGCATTTCCTCTAAAATCTGGAACAAGACAGGGATGCCTTCTTTCACCACTTCTGTTCAACATAATTTTTGAAATACTGGCCAGAGCAATTAGACAGATGAAAGAAATTAAAGGGATAAGTATAGGAAAAGAAGAACTTAAACTAGCACTATTTGCCAACGATATGATTCTATACCTAGAAGACCCAAAAAACTCCACCAGAAAACCTCTAGAACTAGTAAATGAATTCAGCAAAGGAGCAGGATATAAAAATCAACACCCATAAATCAAAGGCATTTCTGTATATCAGAGATAAATCCACTGAAAAAGAAAGTAGAAAAACTACCCCATTTACAATAGCTGCAATAAAATAAAATACTTGGGAATCAATTTAACTAAAGAGGTGAAAGACCTCTAAATGAAAAGTACAGCACATTAAAAAAAGAAATTAAAGAGGACCTTAGAAGATATCTTGTTCTTGGATAGGCAGAATTAATATTGTCAAAATGACCATACTACCAAACTCACTATACAGATTTAATGCAATTCCAATCAAAATCCCAATGACATTCCTCATAAAAATACAAAAAGCAATCATGAAATTTATCTGGAAAAATAAGAGACCCAGAATAGCTAAAGCAATTCTTAGCAAGAAGAGTGAAGAAGGTGGCATCACTATGTCAAACTTTATACTACTGAGCAATAGTAACAAAAACAGGATGGTATTGGAACCAAAATAGACTTGCAGACCAATGGTATAAAATAGAGGACACAGAGACTAACCCACATAAATACAGTTATCTCATACTAGACAAAGGAGCCAAAAACATATATTGGAGAAAAGATAGCCTCTTCAACAAATGGTGCTAGGAAAACTGGAAATCTATATACAGCAAAATTAAATTAAGCCCTTATCTCACACCATGCACAAAGCTCAACTCAAAGTGGATCAAGGACCTAAGAATTAGACCAGAAACCCTGCACCTAATAGAAGAAAAAGAAAGTCCAAATCTTCATCATGTCAGATTAGGCCCCAACTTCCTTAACAAGATTCCTATAGCACAAGAAATAAAATCAAGAATCAATAAATGAGATGGATTCAACCTAAAAAGCTTCTTCTCAGCAAAAGAAACAATCTGTGAGGTGAATAGAGAGCCTACATCTTGGGAGCAAATTTTTACCACATGCACATCAGATAGAGTACTAATCTCCAGGATATATAAAGAACTCAAAAAACTTAACATCAAAAAAACAAATAACCCAATCAATAAATGGGCTAAGGAACTAGACAGATACTTCTCAGAAGATGATATACAATCATTTTCAATAAATATATAAAAAATGTTTAACATCTCTATCAATTAGAGAAATGCAAATCAAAACTACTCTAAGATTTCATATTACGCCAGTAAGAATAGCAGCTATTAAGAATACAAACAACAATAAGTGTTGGCGAGGATGTGGGGGAAAAGGCACACTCATACATTGTTGGTGGGACTGCAAATTGGTGCAGCCAATCTAAAAAGCAGTATAGAGATTCCTTAGGTAACCTGGAATGGAACTATTTGACCCAGCTATCCCACTCCTTGGTTTATACCCAAAGGACTTAAAAATAGCATACTACAGGGACACAGCCACATCAATGTTTATAGCAGCACAATTTACAATAGCTAAATTATGGAAGCAACCTAGATGGACTTCAATAAATGAATGGATAAAGAAACTGTGGGATATTCCTACACATTAAAAGAGAGTAAAATCATGGCATTTGCAGGTAAATGGATGGAGCTGGAGAATATAATGCTAAGTGAAGTAAGCCAATCCCAAAAAACCAAATGCCAAATATTTTATCTGATATGTGGGTGCTGATCCATAATGGAGGTGGGTGGGGGAGCATGGGAGGAATGGAGGAAATTTAGATAGGGCAAATGGGAGGGAGGGTTAGGGAGGGGGCATGGGGTAGGAAAGATGATAGAATGAGATGGACATCATTACCCTAAGTACATGTATGAAGACACGAATGGTATGACTCTTCTTTGTGTACAACCAGAGACATAAAAAAATGTGCTCTGTACGTGTACTATAAATTGAAATGCATTCTGCTGTCATGTGTAACAATTTAGAATGAATAAATAAATGTAAAAATTTTTAAAAAGATAAAAATCACAGATAATTACAAACTGGGATCTACAGGACTTGGCAACAGGCTGGACTTGGGGTCTGAGGAAAAGATAAAAGAGTTAAGAATGAAACTCACAGTTTTTTGCTTAACAAATGGGTAGATTATGTGTTGTTTGTTGAGAAAGTTAATCTGGGACAGAAAAGAGGTATGTGAATAGAACCAAAAGGGCAATTTTGGAATTGATAGGATGTGCCTTTGAGGCATCTAAATGGAAAATACAGGGAGGCAAACAAAAACTAAAATGCTCAGCAAAGGGGATGTAGTGTATTTCAGGTACAAGAACTCCAATGTTCACTGGATATAGTCATGCACACCTACAATCCCAGAGACTGAGGAAGCTGAGGCAGAAGAATTCCAAGTTCAACACCAGCCTCAGCAACTTAGGGAGACCCTACTCAATTTTTTTTAAAGAGAGAGAGAGAGAGAGAGAGAATTTTTTTAATATTTATTTTTTTAGTTTTCAGCGGACACAACATCTTTGTTTGTATGTGGTGCTGAGGATCGAACCTGGGCCGCATGCATGCCAGGTAAGCGCGCTACCGCTTCAGCCACATCCCCAGGCCCCTACTCAATTTAAAAAAAATAAATAAAATGAAGAGGCTGGGATTGTGGCTCAGCAGTAGAGCGCTTGCCTAGCATGGGCAGGGCCCGGGTTCAATCCTCAGCACCACATAAAAATAAAGGCATTGTGTTGTGTCCATCTACACCTAAAAAATAAATATTTATAAAAAATAAAATGAAATGAAAAGGGCTGGGGATGTAGCTCAGTGGTAAAGCAACCCTAGGTTCAAACCCCAATATGAGAGGCGGGGACAGGGAGAGAGACAGAGACAGACAGACACAGAGAAATTCAAAATTCAATAGTGATAAATTTTAAAAACTGAAGCAATTTCATTATGCAAATGATAACAGAACCCCTCAAAATGCATGGCACAGCTTATTGAAGGGTAATGGGAGAAAAGGAAGACTAGCAAGTGAGCACCAAAACCATGAAATGGTGCTAGAGACAGGTGCTCCATGGGGCTCCTGATCCCTCATTCCTCCTCCAGCACCTTCCGTTCCCTTTTAGCTATCAGGTCTCCATTCTTCTGTCACAATTGGCAGGTGTCACACAAAGCAGGGGTTACTGGCAAATCTAAATAGGCTGCCAGTCAGACAGCTAGGCACCACATAGTGACCTTTAATGAGAATGAGCCTAACAGGTGGCTAGTGCCTAATACAATAATTGTATTAATCCTGTGAACAAGGTCAAAAAGTGGGAATACCTTTCTTTATCATGAGTCACCAAAATAGCTGTAGCCCACAGTTCAACAAACAGCAAGGAAAACCTCTGCCATGGATCCCCCTCCTTAAGGCAATTCTGATGGGCTCAACAGGAAGATTGAACACCCATGAATTTATATCACAAGAGTTTCTTATACCTCCTACATAACCATCTTTTCCCCCTGGGTCTCTTGTACATTGAGGGGGGTGTTCTTTTTTGTCAAGTTTGGTGCCATTTGCTAGCAATTATGATTTATACTTATCCAATAAAAGGCGGAGAGGGGTTTCCTTTGGTGTCAGAATTATATTTTTCATACCTTTCCAGAAAAATTTGGTAATAAATAATTCTATTAATTGCCTTTATCACTAATTAGATTTTATAACACCAGTTCTCATGGACTTTTAATCTCAGACCAAGCTACTGTTTAGACA
Organism: Ictidomys tridecemlineatus; assembly: GCF_052094955.1. Classification (NCBI taxonomy): domain Eukaryota; kingdom Metazoa; phylum Chordata; class Mammalia; order Rodentia; family Sciuridae; genus Ictidomys; species Ictidomys tridecemlineatus. The sequence continues at coordinate 107,973,202 of NC_135493.1, forward strand.
GGACAGACAGCTGTAGCTCAGGGGGTGGGTTTTGATGGGAGGAGCCTCTGCAATCTTCTCTGAAAGACACACATTTCTTTCACAACCCAGAAATATCACTGGGTGGTAAGAAGCTAGGAGTCCTATGACCTGCTGTGGGACCCATGTGCTGATCTACAGCCTTGTCCCCTGACCTTTACATACCAAAGGGGAAAAAAAGTCTTTTCCCTCCTCCATTCCCACCCTCTTAAACCTTGTGACTGCAAATGGCATGGCTAGAACGAGCCACACATCAGTGGCATGTCGGTACCCAGCTAAAGAATCCAAGCAGTAGATCAGATTCCTGTCAGCTGCAAAAGAGTCAGCACTCCAGCTGCTTCTCATTCTTTATTTTTAAATGGCAGGATGGGCTCAAGGGCATGGTGGCCTGTCACCCAAGAAGAGACTGAAGATTAAAAAAGATAAAACCAAAACCCTTGAGGGTGTACAAACTCACATGAGACTGGGAACTGAACAAGTACTTCAGAAAAGTGCACATGGGTCTTACAAACTAATTATTAGCATGTGTCTCTTAGTGACATGGTAGGGGAGAAAACTGAATATGGTAGGAAAAGAAAACTAAAAAGAATCACATCAATTACGGACCGATTCCTACTCCATGGAACTAATGGAATCATTCTTCTACTACTAATTTGTAAAATACTTATTTTTAAAACTCTTGAGCTCAGAGTATTAAAATGATGGGAATGTGCTACCAACGACAAACTTATCTACTCAGTTCCCTAAACCAAAGGATGTGAAAATTAAAGTCAATAATATTTAAACAGTCTAATTAGAGAGAAGAACTTACCTACGTAGAATACATTTTTTTCCTTTTTTTCCCTATACCACCACCATCACTACCAAATCTTTCTCCACTAATTCTTACAAGCTGAAGACCAACTTGGATTTTGATGTATAAACTGCTTTTGACGATATTTCATTTTAAATAGATAAACACTTTTAAAAAAAATGCAAGCTGAAGACACCCTTTTGAGAAACTAAGAGAACAGATGTGGAAGCCATTTGTTTAGATGAAGAGGAATTTTCGCTTTTATAGGAATACAATGATTCATGAAGAGGAAAAAAGTCTGTCATCAAGTTTACTTCAATAGATACTCTTGGGTTTGAGGCAGCTTTCTAAATATGGCCATTGCTTTTCTTCATATCTCAACTCTCCTGAAATATCTCAAACTACCAGTAACAAACATCACTTTTATTGTCTTTGTTCTTTTAAATTTTCTGCTTAGTTAATATATTGTGCATGGGGGAAAAGCACAACTCTAGTTACCACAGCAATACATACTTTATTTTATTGCTTAGGTAGCTGGACAAAATATCTACCACTTTGGTGATTTATTAAAAACATGCCAGTTTGAAATTATTTAATAGGAATATAAGAAACCCTAAGAATAATTCTGGAATAATGCTCTCCTCAACCTCAAATGACACAGAATAACAGAACAGTAAAGTTTTTCCAAGAACTTCTATCGAAGAGGAAAATTACCTTTCTTGGTTTCTCTTTAATGATGATGCTAAGAAGAACTAAGCCAGGAAAAGAAAAAAGCATTAGGTTCAACTTAGAAAGAAAAGGACTTAGAATAATTCCTTTCCTTGCTGGGTGTGGTGGTGCAGCCTGTAATCCCAGTAGCTTAGGAGACTGAGACAGGAGAATTAAGAGTTCAAAGCCAGCCTTGGCAACTGTGAGGCACTAAGCAACTCAGTGAGACCCTGCCTCTAAATAAACTAAAAATCAGGCTGGGGATGTGGCTCAGTGGTCGAGTGCCCCTGAGTTCAATCCCTGGTACCAAAAAAAAAAAAAAAAGAAAGAAAGTTTCTTTCCTTCCATTCTATGCTCCCCACCCCTGTGTGCTGACCCACACCCATCAGCCACCCTTGGTGGGTCTGTCTACAGGTATGTATCTCTCTCTCTCTCTCTCTCTCTCTCTCTCTCTCTCTCTCTCTCTCTCTCTCTCTCTGTGTTAAGAGGCACAAGATTTGTAGGTAGGTATGAAGTGATTGCCTACCACGCTTCTCTGCTTCTTCAAAAAAAAGGCAAAAGCAGCCATTGCTGCTCAATTTTTAAATAAACAATGACAAAAAACTTCCTATTCCAACACCGAAAACATCTGCCCTGAGTCCAACTAACAATAAAAGAAATAATCATCTCTTTTTGAGATGTCATGAAATAAAAATAAGACCAATAGGGTAGAAAAAGGGGATCAGGGATAGGGAGTAAGAGGGAAATTGGGAAGTAAAAAAAAAAATCAAATTATGTTATATGCGTGTACCAATATGTCACAAGGAAAATCACCATTCTGTATAATTAATGTGCAGCAATTAAAAAAAAAGAATGAGGCAAACAAGCAGAGGGAAATAGAGAAGGAAAGGAGATGAGGGATAATGTCTGATTTGTATTTACTATTATGTGTGTGTGTGTGTGTGTGCGCGCACACATGCTTTTTTTTTTGACTCAGCTATATCCCTATAATTGAGAAGTTTAGCTATAAACATTTCCTTTTACGTAAGATATTTCCTTATCACATTGAAAATGCTTTTCAGCAAATTATTTCATGTTTGCTAATCTATCCCATTCTAATTTCTGTCAGTTGCAACTAAAATATTGAATTACGAATATTAACACATATTTCTTCTCACATATAAAAATAATCTGTTTTTGCAATATCTCCATTTGCCAATATTTTGTCACTTGACTTTATATAGTTTATATTTCAAAACTACATGTTCTAACCTATTTAAAACACAACATTAACTTTAATGTACATTTTCAAACTACACACACTATTAGCTTTGAATCAGTCTATGAACCTCCTAATGATCTATAAAATTATAGATTTGTACACATGAGGATATTTTTTCTGAAAAAGAATTCATAGCTTTCACCTTATTTTCACAAGGTCATGGCCCAAAAAAGATTGGTCTCCTCCTCAAAACTTGCAGTGATTTTATACTTAAGCCAAACCAGTCCTGAAATAGTATAGGGAGCTATTTGGTAAATCTTATTACTCCTGGCTGCTCTTGATTGTAACCAAGAGATTGCCAAATAGGAGCAACTGGTTTTGCTGGCTCCAATGCTGCACATAAATACCTTGCTAACCGTCCTTAAAATGGGTATCAACCATCAGTCACAAGGTGAAGGAAGGAAAAAAAAAAGTCATACCTCAACAAATCCAAGACCACTATTACAATTACAAACACAATATGTAGTTTTGGGGTTGGGAAAGGCTCAAGATGGGTTAGTTACAGACTACCTGTAAGGAATATATCTCATCCTTCATATATTTTATTGTCTGTTTATTCAACACATCTCGAATTTGTACTACATCTGTGCTCTTACAGGCATTAGAATGAGACAAAAAAATGATATGATTTGTTTTTAAAACAATAATGCAAGCAGTCACATGGAGAATGGGCTGTGAGAAATAAAGAGTAGAAGCAGCAGCACAAAGAAGAGACGCTTTAAGCATGGGATAAGGTGGTAGCAGTAAAGCTAAGTGAAAAAGAGTGAGGACATGCTGAAGGGTTAGATGGAGGAAGGGAGGAAGAGAGAGAAAAGTAAAAAATAAATCCTTGATTTTGGCCTTGAGTAATGGGTAGATGATGGTGTCTCTTAAATTCACAATGAGATGGCAAAAACATGTTTGTGAAACTAGTAGTGGAAAAGCTGACTAAAAGAGGCTAGTTATAAAGCTGGATTGCCTAATTCTTATACTAATGCTGGTGAGTATTAATGATGGAGATCTCAGATTTACCTGGCCCTTTCACAATCCTTGCTCCAGCAAAGAAATAATACCCCTGCTCTTATTAGCTCCAGCTCCCATATACCAGTATCTACAATTCTTCCTTTCTTCTTTACTTCTAAATTCTACATCCAATCCTCTTTTATACAAGCAACAATCTAGTGTTATACTTCACCCTGAAGACTGAATACTTAATGTTGAAGATTTTCTAATAGCATTTCCTGTCTCAAAATCTATCACCTTTTTTTTTTTTTTAACAATCTTGGGAGTAACCAAGAAAATAAATCCCCTATTTCCACAAGTATTTACAAGGGACTTGGCACTGAGGGAAGACTAAAAGAAGTTGCACTAACCTGAAGGAACTTAAAAGAACATGTGATTTCTTCCAACTACATAGTTTTTATTGTTTGACAATGAAAGACCCAAGTTGTGGAAAGAAAAGGAAGACTGAGTCAATCACAAGTCCCACACCAATGGACTGGTCTATTAAAACCTCTCTGGAGGCATGCCTAACTCTTCAGAAGAGCCTGAAAAGAAAAGGAATATGGCTCTGGATTCATACAGGGAATAGTACCATTAATATAAAAAGGAAAGGAGGGCAGTACTGCTAAAACAGGAAGGGGATGAATGATTTCTGACACCATCATGGAAATGCCCCTACCTACTCTGTCTTAAAAAAAAAAAAAAAACAATGAGAGATATAAGGCTCCTGGTCAGGAACAGACATGTCTGGAAACATGGGATCCAGCCAGCTTTGGTAGCATGCAACCTACACCCCAGATAACAACAGCAGCTTCATTTCTTTATATTTTGGGTCATGATCTTCCCCCACTTCAAACTTAATAAGTAAAGCCAACACTGCTTTATAGCTTCACACTTTTCTTTCAAAGGTGAGTAAAATTTCTTCTTGCCAAAATTAATGACCGCCTCTTAAAATAGATTCAACAGTCATCCAAGCATCTACCCTAATAGAACTGGAAGGTACTTTGCTATCTTCCCTTTAAAACTATTCCCCTCCCCAAATCCTAATGATAAAGCCCATATATAAACTTGTCTCCAGACGCTGCAAATGTTCCACAAAGGCAAGCCCCCCCATCAAATCACTAACCTATTTCCATAACCAAAATAATAATCTCTGTATAATTCCAATATGCATGCTTGAGAAGTGACTGACTTGTCACAAAGCAAATGGATTTAAGACATATGCCTATTGTCAAGATTATTTAGGGCATAAAATTGTTACCCAATGTGGGTGTTTTCATATTTAGGTAAACATTCAAATGTTTTTCAAATATGCCAGATATCTTACCTTCACTCCACTCTGCTCTTTGGGTGGTAGGGAAGGATGACCTAATGGACTACATAAAAGACCTCCAGTGCCCCCAATTTAAAATGGGACTTGGCTAATAGGGTGTTATGAGTCTGTAAACAAGTCAGGATGGCGCCTGGCATTTTGCCAGGGGGAGTGGTTTGTGAGGTGGTGCCAGCAAGCCATTAAGTGTGGAGATTCCTTATTGGTTGACTGCTGTATCTAGTTTATGTTAATTAAGATAAGCTGTGCAGAATGTATATATACCCCTCCTGTCCTACAATAAACGGCTCCCACTCCTGCTGTTTCAACGTACACAAGTTGTTCCTCACCACCACCACCACCACCCACCCCCACCCCCCGTTATTTTGCTGCAGCCAGAATGCAGCAATAGGAAACACTGCATTGATTGAAAGAAAAGGAGGAAGAGAAGAGAATAAGGGCAGTTATTTATGCCCCTGGCTCTCCTCTGAGGGTTCATGTAGAGACTGGCTGGGCCCATCTACCCATGATCAGAAGGCCCTCTTCACCCAGCTCCCTCATTTTTGGTAGTTTATATTTCCTTTCACCTGATTAAAAACTCAGCTATTACTAGTCCCAGAGTTCATACAATTCTCTTGAGATTTCACTATAGTTATGCCCACAGTTTTGTAAATAATCCCTTTACCAAGTCCTCTTACTAACCCCAGTGTTATCTCTTTCCTGCCAGGATCCTGACTGAGACAGGATAAAAGAAGCAGTTTTAGTATATCTTTCTTGAAATTTTATCCTCCTGAAAGTAAACTCACAAGAACCATCACATTGTAGAAATTTCAACTTTTAAGATTTGTAGACTTTCTTTAAAGAAAAAACCTATGATATATCTCTTTTTACTATGATATATTAACCAAAAATGCTCAAATCTTCATTTCATTTAGCCCTATTTTATCCCAAAGAAAAAGAAAAATACCAGAACATTGTTTCCACCATAAGATCTTGACAATTTAGAAAATTATTACATGCTATTATTATTATATATTAAGTTACATGGTTAATTTCCATGTGTATAATTTAGGTCTCTAATTATACTGCACATTAACATCGAGGTCCAGTACCATATCTTACATTTGTTTTCCTCACACTCAATCATGCTTTGCAGTATTTCCTTTAACAGAGAATATATGTGGAAAATATTTGTTCACAGTTGAAAATATTACCCCCCCCCGACACAAAAACGAACATAAGGAGACAGAAAAGATGGCACCAAGAAAAATGCTCAATCACTTCAGTGTTTTCTTATTTGGCATGCATTATCAAGAGATTCTGCCACCAGAGGCAAAAGATAAAAGCTTCACTACAAGGTGAATATAAAATTTTAGAAAAACAGCTGTATACCCATCAAGATTATTTTTCACAAGTAGCCAACATGAAATAGAATTTACAACAGAGACAGGAAGAAGAGTAGGTGGAGTTAGAATAGAAGGAAATGAGGAGGCTCAACAAGAATTAATTACTGGTAATTACACATGCTACAGCCTCTCTTCTTTCTCCACCCTCTAGCTAATCAACAGTGGGAACAGATGTGGTCTGTGGTATTGGAGAGGGGGGTGCTTAACAGCTGTTTGGAGAACATGCCATTAAAAGCAGCCTTGTCCACAGAAACCCAAGAGTTTTACTGTTTGAAAGAAAAGAGGTAATGAAAATGGTCACAGTCTTAGTTTGAACTTCAGCTCATTCAGGCCAATCATTAAAAAGTCTTTCTAAAAAGAAGTATGGAAATAAAAGCTATGTGAAAAAAAATTATAGGAATATGTCTGACAACTGATAATAAAGTTATTACGGCATTTTTCTGGATTTTATGTTTGTGATATTTGTTGGATTCTTAAATGCAAGGTTTGTTGTAATTTTTTTTCCTCTCCACAAATATTCACTTTTTTTTAATAAAAAAAAAATCTTTCTCCTGATTTATGATAAACTATGGCAGGAGCTTGGGTATTTTTTGTTTTAAGAGTCCTTCAATATTTGAATCTATTTCACATATCTTATCCAAGTATTCCTAAAACCAATTAAAAGTTCAACTATTTGTTATTGAGTAATCATACAAAAAAACTTAGCTCTGATAATGATGATCACAAGAAAAACTTAAAACTCCCACTATAGGGAATACTAAAATAGGGTGAAATGATCCTAAATTTGCTAGATCATCTTTCTGAGCATTCTTTCACAGAATAAGAACTCTACACAATATAGAATTCAGAAAATTCCACTTTCATATCTTATACAATTTAAAGAAGGTAACACACTGTCAATGCATATGACAAAAACAAATGAAAGCCTAAGGATAAATTAAAAAACAATAAACAAAGCTGTAACAGGAATATAGTTTACTCACAGAACAAAAGTTCCAACCTCTTTCTGGTTAGGTTGCTTTTGCTTCCTCCAAACTCTGGTGACACCAGTCTGGCAGGGTTGGGAGGGTTGATGCCATTCCCATCCCATCTAGGATAATCCAGAAGCCCAAAGAATGAGGATAAGTGGATAAATCTGGTCTAATTAGCAGTTAACTGCTACCTATGATCTGAAACACTTAGGTTGGAATAGCAGAGAAGATTCTTGTCTTAGGAACAGGCTAAATCCCAAAAGCCTATAAATAAGTCCATTTGTTCACAAATCCAAAATGGTGTTCAATAAATGACTGATTATGCCACCAATTGACAGCAAGCACATTGACTGCTGAAGTGTGCAACTATGTTAGAAGCTTTAAAGTTCTTGAGCAGTTTAACAACCGTAAGTTCTTCTTAGGTTAAATGTTATTTATATTTATGTGGGTGGGAAGTGTACATACACACAGAATGTTTGAAAGAGCACATATTCATATGCACTAGCAAGATATGACACTAATTTCTCATATCTAATCTTGTTAAATTGAACTTGCATATTCTCAAATTTACTTCAGTGTATTTTTTGGGCAATTTCAAAAATTTTATTCAGTTTCAGCATATGCAAATTTTATAAACTCTGAGTCAATCCTGTTAGGGATAATTAGAGAAATATGAAGCTGGGGTTGAGAATAGAAAAGGAAGGTAAAAGCTAATGTCAGAACAGGCATAAAGGTTTTAGAATGAAGGTACACACTGATGGCACAGAAGAATAAGCATCGAGGGTGGGGGAAGTGAGTAAGATGTAAGTGAGGAGCTCCAGGGAAATGGACGTCAACAATTTCTGAGTTTGAAAATCAGAAAGGCAATGAACAGTTAGAAAGAAAACAAGCCACAAGAAAGGAGGGCAAGTGCCTTCAAGCATGCTTATTATTTGCAACAAAGCAAATTTTCTATCAAACAAGGGATAATAGGGATGGGGTTGTGGCTCAGTGGTAGAGCACTTGCCTGGCATGTGTAAGGCACTGGGTTCCATCCACAGCACCACATAAAGATAAATAAATAAAGTTATTGTGTCCATCTACAATTAAAAAGTATTTTAAAAAAACAAGGGATACTAAATAAAAGATAGTATCATTGTTACTAAACAAAAGAGTATAAGTTAAAGGGTCATTTGTATGATATTTAGAAGACTTTTTAAATGAATGGAAATACTGCTTATTCCTAAGACTTCATGGATACACATCAACTTCATACCCCCTGAGGCTATAGTTTCCATGAGGTCTAAAGGTCCCAGACTTAAATTCTACATTCCATGACAGTTTTCAGGAACTTTATGGTTCTAGTAAGAAAAAGACTATGCCCTTCCTTTGCAATTCACCAGGACAAAGCTATTCTTTCTCGTGTACTGTGCAAACCCACCTTTTGATCCCTAGAAATAATTTTAATTATCTGCAAAAAAGCACATGAGAAAGTTTAAATTAATCCTTCATCTTGAATTATGTTGCTTTTCTGCATCAGCAAAGACACACTGCCATGCAAAATAATGAGCTTTTTTTTTTTCTGATGGAGAATATATTTGGGAGAGAAATGGGAGTTTCTGGCAAAAAATAAAGGCTTCATTACTTCAGCTTTAAATGTAAATTAGGCACTCAGCAGCTTGCAAGTTAGGACAATTTTCCTTACACAAGATAAGATGAATTATATTTTATTCCTTAGTTTTTAACAAGAGTCACTTCCTTAGACATACCTAACCCTTAAACAAAGGCTGTTCTTTGTCACAGCTAGGGAAATGTTTTTATTACTGATGTTCTTTAAATATGAATAAAAATCTCTTTTCTATACTCATGCTTATAACAAGCTGTTACTTCAGCAAAGAATATCTAAAATGAATATAGAAATAAAGGGGGGAATATTTGCTTTCTATGTGAACATTACAGATATCATATCAACTAATAGAAAGGCCTATTAAAAAATCCATGAACAAAGCTGGGGTCATAGCTCAGTGGTAGAGCACTTGCCTAGCATGTGTGAGGCACTGGGTTCGATTCTCAGCACTGCATATTATAAAGATTTTTTTTTAAATCCATGAACAAGCGCTATCTTTCCATTTATCTGTGTCTTCAATTTTTTTCATTAATTATTTATGCTTTTTACTGTACAGGTCTTCTAAATCCTTGATTAAATCTACTCCTGAATATTTTTATTATTATTTGCTGCACTGGGGATGGAAACCTTCACACATGCTAGGCTAATGCAAATGAGCTATATCCCAGTACACACTTCATTTTTTGATGCTAATGTAAATGGGATTCTTTCTTTTTCAGATAATCCATTAATAATATATAGAAAGACAATTGATTTTCGTATATTAATTTAATACCTGAATATTTACAGAATTCACTTATTCTAATGTTATTTGGTGGAATATATGGGGTTTTCCAAAACAGTTTAACTTTTTTCCTTGCTAATATAGATGACTTTTACTTCTTTTTCTTCCCTAATTACTCTGGCTTCAAGTCCTATGTTGAATACAAGTGTCAGGAGTGGGGGGCTGGAGATGTGGCTCAAGCGGTAGCGCGCTCGCCTGGCATGTGTGCGGCCCGGGTTTGATCCTCAGCACCACATACCAACAAAGATGTTGTGTCCGCCGAGAACTAAAAATAAATATTAAAAAAAAAAATTCTTTCTCTCTCTCACTCTCTCTTTAAAAAAAAAAAAAGAGTGGGCATCCTTGATTTGTTTCTGATCTTCTTGGAAAAGCTTTCCGCTTTTCATTGCTGAGTTTCATATTAGTTGTGGGCATGTCATTTATGGCCTTTATTGTGTTGAGGTACATTCCTTCCCTAATTCGATCCATAGAAATAATTTTAATTATTTTTTGACAGTTTTTAACATGAAAGAATATTGAACTATGTCAAATACGTTTTCTGCATGAGATATGATTTTTAACTTTAGTTTGTTAAAGGGTATCACATTTATTGATTTATATTTGTTGACCCATTCCAGCATTCCAGGGATAAATCCCACTTGATCATGATATATAATCCTTTTCATGTACTGAATTCATTTGCTAGTGTTTTATTGAGGATTTTTGCATCTATGTTCAACAGGGATATTTACCTATAATTTTCTTTTCTTCTAGCACTCCTTTTTTTTGTGGGGGGGGTAACCAGGGATTGAACTCAGGGGCACTGGACCACTAAGGCACATCCCCAGCCCTATTTTGTATTTTATTTAGAGACAAGGTCTCACTGAGTTGCTTAGTGCCTTCCTTTTGCTGAGGCTGGCTTTGAACTCATGATCCTTCTGCCTCAGCCTCCCGAGCCACTGGGACTATATAGGCACTGTGCCCGGCTCTTCTAGCATTCTTATCTGGTGTTGGTATGAAAATAATGCTGGCCTTGTAAAAAGAGTTTATCTTTAAAATGAGAATTAATATTCTTAAGTATCCATACTACCCCCAAAGCAATTTACAGAGTCAATGCAATTGCTATAAAAATTCCAAGGCATTCTTGAAATAGCAAAAAAGAAAATAATTCCAAAGTTTGTATGGAATTCAAACAGCCAAAGCAAATCTGAGAAAGAACAAAACTGGAGGCATCAAACTTCCTGATTTCAAATTATATCCCAGAGCTACAGTAATCAAAAAAAGTTACTGGCATAAAAGAATACACAGACCAATGGAACAGAACAGAGACCCAGAAATAATTCCATGCATATACAGTCAACTAATGTTTGACAAGGGCACTAAAAACTGAGTGCTTCAATAAATGACAATGTAAAAATTGAATATCCACATGCAAAGGAATAAAATTGGACTCATTTCTCACACCATATTTAAAAAATTAACTCAAAATGAATTAAAGACTTAAACATAAGATCTGAAACCAGAATCTCCTAGAAGAAAACAGAGGGGAAAAGCTCCTTGACACTGGTCTTGGCAATGAATTTTTTGGCTATGACACTAAAAGCACAGGCAATGAAAATAAAAATAAGCAAATGGAACAACATCAAAATAAAGGAAACAGTTAACAAAATGAAAAGGCAATCTACAAAAAAGAAGATATTAGCAAACCATATTATCTCATATGGGGTTAATATCCAAAATATATAAAGAATGCATACAACTCAATAACAAAATCAAATCAAATCAAATGTTCTAAATAGATTTTTTTGTTCCAAATAAAACATAGGAATGGTCAACAAGTACATGGAGAAAGTACTTAATACCACTATTCCCCACAGAAGTGCAAATCAAAACCACAATGAGATATTACTTCATACTTGTTACTATGGCTAATATCAAAAAGACAAGATATACTAAGTGCCAGTGAGGGTGTTGAGAAAAGGAAACCATTCCCAACTGTTAGTAGGAATGTATACTGATGTGACCATTAAGGAAATCAATATGGGCTTTCTTAAAAAAATTAAAAAGAAAATTACCACACAACCCAGAAATCTCACTTTGGGGTATATATTCAAAGGAAATGAAATGAGTATCCCAAAAGAAATATTAGCACCTCCATCCATGTTGAGTGCAGCATTATTCATATTAACCAAAATATGGAGATGAACTAAATGATCATCAATTAAATGGATTTAGTCCCCAAAAAGAAAAAAATTTCATGTTCTTTGTAAAAACATGGATGAAGCTAGATGATATTATGCTAAGTAAGCCAGACATGCAAAGAAAACAATGTAACGATATCACTTATGGGTGGAATCTAAACATCAAACTCTGGCTTTGCTGGTAATTTCACCCAGTGGCACTTTTCCACTTAGCTGCATCCCTACCCTTTTTTATTTTGAAACAGAGTCTCCGTTATTTGCTTAGGGCCTCTCTAAGTTGCCGTTGCTGAACAGCCTTGAACTTGAGATCTTCTTGCCTCAGCCTCTTGAGTTTCTGGGATCACAGGTACTCGGGTACTTTCACCACTTTTTTTTTTTTTTTAAGTTGTAGATGGGCACAATACCATCCATTTATTTATTTGTCTATTTATTTATTTTTCATGTGGTGCTAAGGATGGAACACAGTGTCTCACATGTGCTAGGCAAGCACTCTACCACTGAGTCACAAACCCAGCCCCTTTTTAATCACTCTTAATTAGAATTATAGGCATGTACCACTACACTTCGCCTACTTTCACCATTCTTCAACACAAGACTGGAAGTATTAGCCAGAGCCATTAGGAAAGAAAAAGAAATAAAGGGCTTTGTAAATTGGAAAAGGGAAAAACACTCATGAAAAGTATTACAGAGGACACAAAATGCAAAGAGATTTCATTTTCATGGATTAGAAGAATTTATATTGCTAGAATATCTATATTACTCAAAGCAATCAACTCAATGCAATTTCCATCAAAACATTGATGACATTCCTCACAGAATTAGAAAAACCAATCACAAATTCATATGGAACCACCAAAGACTGAATGGCCAAAGCAGTTCTGCACAAAAAGAATAAAGCTGGAGGCATCTCAAACACCTGACTAGAAAACAAACAATAAATCTATACTAACAACAAAGCATGATATTGGAATTAAAAACACATATAGACCAATGGAACAGAATAGAAAGTTAAAAGATTAATTCACATACTTAGCCAATAAGTTTCAACAAAGATGTTAAAAATATCTTTGTATTGGAGAAAAGCCAGTCTTTCAATAAATAGTGCTGGAGAAACTGGATAGATGTATGCAGAAGAATGAAACTAGATCCTCTACCTGTCACCACACACAAAAATCAACTCAAAATGGATCAAAGATGTAAGACTTGAAAGTATAAAACTTAGGGCTGGGGATGTGGCTCAAGCGGTAGCGTGCTCGCCTAGCATGCATGCGGCCCGGGTTCGATCCTCAGCACCACATACAAACAAAGATGTTGTATCCGCCAATAACTAAAAAATAAATATTAAAATTCTCTCTCTCTCTCTCTCTCTCTCTCTCTCTCTCTCTCTCTCTCTCTCCCTCTCTCTCCCTCTCTCTCACTCTTTCTTAAAAAAAGAAAGTATAAAACTTCTAGGGAAACACTTCAAGACCCCAGCATAGGCAATGATTCTTTGGATAAGACCCCCAAAACAAGTTGGGCATGATGGCACATGCATTTAATTCCAGCTACTTGGGAGGCTGAGGCAAGAAGATCACAAACTTGTGACCAGACTGAGTAACATAATGAGATCCTATCTCAAAATTTAAAAAGGGTAGGGTAGCTCAGAGGCAGAATGCCTCTGCGTTCAATCCTCAGTACCACATACACACACAAAAAAAATTTAATAACACCCCCAAAACACATACAACAAAAGTAAAATGGGACTTTGTCAAACCAAAAATCCTGTGCACAGCAAGGAAAACAATCAGAGTTAAGAAGAGAGAACCTACAGAATAGGAGAAAATAGTTGCAAACTCGTCATGCAAGAGGGGTTGTTAATATTCAGAATATTTAAGGAACTCAAAATCACTTTGACAGCAAAAAATAAATAATAAGTATTAAAAATCCAATAAAAATAGGAAAATAATCTAAATAGGTATTTCTCAAAAGAAGATACACAAATGGCAAACAAGCACATGAAAAAAACAATGCTCAACATCACTAATCATCAATAAAATACAAACTAAAACCACAGTGCAATATCTCACCCCAATTAGAATGGCTATTATAAAAAAGACAAAAAATAACTGCTGGTGAAGATATGGAGAAAAAGAAACTTTTTTTACACTGTAGTAAAGAAAATAAATTAGTATATCCATTATGGAAAACAGTGTGAAGATTTCTCAAAAAAACTAAAAACAGAATTACCAAATGATCTGGCAATCCCACTATTGGGTATATATCCAAAGGAAACAAAATCAGTATATAAAAGAGACACCTGCATGCCCATGTTTATTGTGGCACTATTCACAACAGTCAAGATATGAAAGTGATGAAGATACCCATCGACACAAGAATGGACTAAAAGTATGTAGCATGGTCAGGAGGAGTGGTACATACCTGTAATCCCAGTGATTTAGGAGGCTGAGGCAGGAAGATCTCTAGTTTGAGGCCAGCACCAGCAATTTAGCAAAGCCCTAAGCAACTTAGCAAGACTCTGTCTCAAAATTAAAATTTGTCATTAAAAAATGACAAAATCATAGAATTTGGAGGGAAATGGATGGCATTAGAGCAGATTATGCTAAGTGAAGCTAGCCAATCCCTAAAAAACAAACGCCAAATGTCTTCTTTGATATAAGGGGAATAACTAAGAACAGAGTAGGGACGAAGAGCATGAGAAGAAGATTAACATTAAACAGGGATGAGAGGTGGGAGGGAAAGGGAGAGAGAAGGGAAATTGCATGGAAATGGAAGGAGACCCTCAGGGTTATACAAAATTACATACAAGAGGAAGTGAGGGGTAAGCGAAGAATAATACAAGTGGAAGAAATGATTTACAGTAGAAGGGGTAGAGAGAGAAGAGGGGAGGGGAGGGGAGGGGAGGGGGGATAGTAGAGGATAGGAAAGGCAGCAGAATACAACAGACACTAGAATGGCAATGTGTAAATCAATGGAAGTGTAACTGATGTGATTCAGCAATCTGTATACGGGGTAAAAATGGGAGTTCATAACCCACTTGAATCAAACTGTGAAATATGATATATCAAGAACTATGTAAGGTTTTGAACAACCAACAATAAAAAAAGATAAATAAATAAATAAATAAATAAATAAATAAATAAATAAATAAATAAATAAATAAATAAAATAAAAATAAAAATAAAAAAGAAAAGAAAAGAAATGAAAAGAAAGCAGGGCTGGGGATGTAGCTCAGTGATAAAGCACCCCTCCGTTCAATCCCCAGTACCAAAACAAAACAAAAATATGTGGAGCGTATATATATATATAAATAACAACAATGGAACGTTATTTTGAAAGGGTGAAATGCTGTCCTTTGTGGCAACACAGATGGAATCAGAGGATATTACATTAAAGAAGCCAGGCACAGAAAGACAAATATGAAATATTCTAAATCATTTGTGCAAACTAAAAACAAAAGTTAATTATATAGAAGTAGAGAACAGATGGAGGTTACCTGAGACTAGGAAGGGTTGGGAGAAAGAGGATTGAGAGAAACTGGAAAATGGGCACCAAAATACACTCAGATGTGGTTATTATTTCTTTTTTATGTAATTTTTTATTTATATATAACAGCAGAATGCATTACAATTCTTATTATATAGAGAGAGCACAATTTTTCATATCTCTGGTTGTATACATAATATATTCACACCAATTTGTCTTCATACATGTACTTAGGAGAGTAATGATCATCACATTCCACCATCACTAATTACCCCTGCCTTCCCTGTCCTCTGGCCCCTCTGTCCTATCGAGAGTTCTCTATTCCTCCCATGCTCCCCTCCCTATCCCACGATGAATAAGCATCTTATATCAAGAAAACATTAGACATTTGGTGCCATTTTATATATATTTATATATAAGTAATATACATGCACATTTTTTTATCCATTCATCTACTAAGGGCATCTAGGTTGGTTCCACAGTTTAGCTACTGTGAATTGTATGCTAGAAACATTGATGTGGCTGTGTCCCTGCAGCATGCTGTTTTTTAAGTCCTTTGGGTATAGACCGAGTAGAGGGACAGCTGGGTCAAATATGGTTCCATTTCCAATTTTCCAAGGAAGTCTCCATACTGCTTTCCAGATTGGCTGCACCAGTTTGCAGTCCCACCAGTAATGTACGAGTGTGCCTTTCCCCCCACATCCCTGCCAGCACTTATTGTTGTTTGTGTTCTTAACAGCTGCCATTCTGACTGGAGTGAGATGAAATCTTAGAGTAGTTTTGATTTGAATTTCTCTAATTGCTAGAGATGTTGAACATTTTTTTCATATATTTGTTGATTGATTGTATATCATCTTCTGAAAAGTGTCTGTTCAGTTCCTTGGCCCATTTTTGATTGGGTTATTTTTTTTTTTGGTGTCTATAATTTTTAGTTCTTTATATATCTTAGAGATTAGTGCTCTATCTTATGTGCGTGTGGTAAAAATTTGCTCCCAAAATGTAGGCTCTCTATGCACCTCACCGCTTGTTTCTTTTGCTGAGAAGAAGTTTTTTAGTTTGAATTCATTCCATTTATTGATTCTCGATTTTAATTCTTGTGCTTATTAAGGAAGTTGGAGCCTAATCCAGCAGGATGGAGATTTGGGCCTACTTTTTCTTCCATTAGACATAGAGTCTCTGGTTTAATTTCTAGGTCCTGGATTCACTTTGAGTTGAGCTTTGTGCATGGTGAGAGATAGGGATTTACTTTTATTCTGTTGCGTATCGATTTCCAGTTTTCACAGTACCATTTCTTAAAGAAGCTTTCTTTCCTCCAATGTATGTTTTTTCCAGCCCTTTATTTTTGAAACAGCATTTTGCTAAGTTGTTTAGAGTCTCACTAAGTTGCTGAGGCTTGGCTTTGAACTAACAATCCTCCTGCCTCAGCCTCCCCAGCTCCTGGGATTATAGTCATGTGCTGCTAGACCCCAGCTTTCCTTCTAGTTCTGCTACATACATCAGTAGCCTGGGCAAGGATGG